>NC_069500.1:984180911-984373411 GCF_027579735.1 Bombina bombina | reverse complement strand
ACTAAAATTATCACCTAAAAGTGCATAAACATACAAAACAATGCATAAAAACCTATTAACCCCAACATGTCTCTGTCCCCATCTCGGGTATCTAACTACACCCCAAAGGGAAAGAAGGGGGGGAAGGTTATCATGTGGAACAAAAAGAGAACTATATCATAAAGGGCATGACCAGACAGCAGAGGGATCCAATAGGAATCGTGTAAGCACTCCATGGAGTGATACACCACACAAAAGATACATTTAAAATAAAACCATTAAAAACAAAAATTGGCGCATAGAGAACTGACAAAGAACAGATATTTCATATTGAAAAAATAATATCAAAAAGGGCTATTATCCAAGCAGATCTTAAAAATAACAAGGTATTTGAACAAGGTAATTATATTATAATGGTCTTTGCACCAAAGCTATTTAACCAAAAAACTGTATGGTGTCAGGCTATTTGCTTGGAATCTTATTTCCAAGGGAAGGAAGGCAAAAAAATCATTAGTGAGAAAAATTGAAAAATATAAAAATAATAAAATATATATGTATGGGATCAAAATCCGATCCAAAAATAAGCAAAAGAATTTTTTTTTTTTTTTTTTTTTTTTAGAAAAGGATCAAAAAATTAGGTCTAAAATTGGATCGAATCAAAAAAGACCCTGGTGATGGACTCATGGACTCTCATCAGTGTAACCGCCGGATATCATGGACTCTCACAGAGGCTTAGATTCTCATAGGGACTCCTAAAGAATCATAAAAAACAAAAATCATAAATCAAAAAACATCAAAAAACAAAAATCCAAAAACATAGTTCACAGGAAACATTGCCATCCAGTGTGGGTATTGAGTCCTCTGGGGTATATAGTCCCCAATTCATAAATCCATCTTGATTCCTTGCGTAATAGAAGATTACCCCTATTTCCTCCTCTTCTAGGGATTGGCACATGGTCAATGAGTCTAAATCTCAAATCATTGACTGAATGTCCCGCCTCCAAAAAATGTCTCGCCACCGGTTGATCCGCCTTGCCATTTCGTATTGCTAGTCTAATGCTCGATCTATGATTGGCCATCCTGGTTTTGGCGTCATCTGTCGTCTTACCAACATAGAACTTCCCACACGGGCAATTTAATAAATACACCACAAATTTCGTGGTGCAAGTGAGGAAATATCTGATGTTATAAGTTTTGTTACTTTCTGGATGATGGAAATGGGAACCAGTAAGCATCCCACTGCAGGTCACACAGCTGATACATCGATAACAACCCTTTTTCTTTGTTTTTAACCACGTTTGTGATCCGCCATCAGGGTTAATGTCGGCCTTTACCAAAATATCTCTAAGGTTTTTGCCCCGTCTGAAACCTATTCTTGGTGGTTTCCAATCTTTGAATGGTAAAGTGTTGTCAGCTTCTATTAATTTCCATTCTTCTTTGACCATCCTAGTTAGTGGTACTACTTCAGGGGAATATGTGGTCACAAAAGTAAGTTGATTGGTGTTATCAGGCGGTTTAATAACTGCTGTGTCTCCAGTGTTTAATGCTTGAGTTTTCATATCCCGTAACTCTTTTGGTTTGTATCCCCTTTGGATAAAGCGTTTTGTCATCTCATGTAGTTGTTGTTTACATGTTGTTTCATCCGTGTTGTTCCTGATTACACGTTGGTATTGAGCCTTAGGGATGTTACGGATAAGGCTAGGTTGGTGGCAGCTCTTCGCATGTAATAGTGAATTGCGGTCAGTTTCTTTGCGGAATAACGTTGTTCCCAGTCTATCTTCCACTTTGAACACTCTCACGTCCAAGTAGTCCACAGTGTTGTTGCTAACAGTGTGTGTGAATTTAATAGGACTTGCCAATGAATTGAGATAATTGATCCATTCCAGTAGATTGTTCTCACTCTCACTCCATATTAAGAACAGGTCGTCGATGTAGCGACAATAATGTCTGATGCGATTGTCCTCAAAATTCTGTCTCACTTCTTTATAGATGGTAAAACATATATAAAACGATTGCTGATGCTATTAAAGAGTTGCCTTATAAGTAAAATCATGTTGTATGTTTATATGTTTAGTTAAACACACTCGCGGGCACGATGTTTTTGATTTTTTTGATTTTATGATTTATGTATACTCCGATAATTCACTCATGGTGATCCCATAATACGATTGCTGTGGCGTGACATGTAGAACGATTTGAGCAATACGCTTTGATATTAATGTATTTCACAACATGGTGATTGCAATTTTTAGTTTTATTTTCCATTATGGCTCTGATCACGATGTATTAGATCACTGCACATCTAACTCTGAGGCATATACGCCCAATTTTTGACATGGCATTCTACCATTGGATAATTTTTGTTGACATTTTAAATTGCTCTCTTACAGGGCGATCGGCTACATATTATCTATATAAGCGCAGGTAATAATTAATGTAGCAGGATATGCGCTACTGTGTATTGAGATGAGTGTTTCTTTGTGGGTTATAGTTATGCTTGTGATCGCGTCCCTAGGAAGAAGGGGCGGACCAGTAACAGTGTTCTTTTCTTTGATTATAGATGTGCCGGTGATTGCGTCCCTGACAACAAGGGGCGGATTAGTAACAGCAGGAATGACGTATTGGAGCCTATCGCAATACAAGTTTGCAATCCAATGTTTGATTGGTTATATTACAATAGATGATTTTATGACTTATTTCATTAATTCAGTCGATTGACAACTATATAGGATGTTTCTTTCAGATAGGGGGTTTGACCACCAGCATTGGGACCCAAAGGGGATTTGTTTTTAAAGCATTTTTGTCGATTATGTTATAACAGTCACATACACAATTTTGTATCATGTTTTCTTATTGGTCACTTTATGGGTGTGTTTATTATTCAGCCTGGATTGGCTGATCCTGAGGGGAGTGTATTTGGGAGCCTATTTAAGGCTGCTTTTGTTCAGTGTTTGTTTGTCAGAGGAAGGGACTGTTGCTGTCCCGAAACGTCACAATCTACATTAAAGTTTTGGTCACTTTTTGATGAAAATCCAGTGAGTGCTTCTCTTTGCTTCTATATATATATATATATATATATATATATATATATATATATACACACACACACACACACATACATACATACATACATACACACATACACATAGAGAGAGAAGTGCACTCACAGGAACGAACAACCGGCTCAATACCATTGTTACCCTGTTCTATGGCGATTTACCTCCTGGTTGCAACTTCTTTTAGCCCATTAATGCTTTTCACAGAGTAGAACTTTCCTGTAGTAGATCAGTCTGATCCCGCCTATTACGGTCAGTTCAGCAGCGAAATACCAGGCAATCAGGGCCGGATTTCCCATTAGGCACAGTAGGCATGTGCCTACAGGCGCCTTGCAGTGAGGGGCGCCTGCCTGTCAGTAATAAAAATTTTTTTTTTTATGAGGGCATTTATTTTAGTAAGAATTGTGCTGCCAGGTGCCTACAAAGTCAAGTGTTTCATTGGGAATATGTTACAGCAGTTGAGGGAGCCATGAAGGAGAGAGGGGCAAAGATTAAAACTAAACCCCTCCCATTTTCGCCAGGCATGTTTAGTTTCACTTTTATTTTATGTACTTCTGTTGCCTCACACAGCCAAGCTCCATGCTGATGTGGTGCAGAAACTTTTTGTTGAGTAATGAAAGCTTCAGAACAGGTTAGGACTGTACAAGGCTTCTAATGCTGCCTAGAATGAAAACATAACAAGCAGAGCACTTTAACCCCTTGGCTACCAGAGAGGGTTGCAGTGTATTCACTTGTTATGTGCTGTATTCCTTTTTTATAGCCAGGAGTTTAAATTCTGCTTCAGGATGAATGTTTTTGTTCTATAAAGGCCTTGGAGGTGTGGAGGTTATGTGGGACTAGCTGCTCTGCTCTTTATTACAAGTTGCTGATTGTGATTTACAGCCTTTAGGGCACTTTGACAACAAAGGTTGTAGACTGTAAGGCTGTAAAATGTGTATGTGTGTAAACCACTCACATGGCATATTTGTTTGTATGTATGTATATGTATGTGTGTATATATATATATATATATATATATATAGATAGATATATATATATATACACACACACATACATACACACACATCACACACACACACACACACACACATCACACACATATATATATATACACATACACACACATCACATTAAAAATTGTTAAACTGGTTTTTTTATCAAGTAAGTGTGGTATTTTTGTATTGTGGTAAATTGAATTTCTAAATTCTAATTTTAAACACATTTGTTGACCCCTGGATTACATATAATCTACAACATTCCATGTTTTCCTTTGAGAGCAACATCATATGATATTTATATTTCAGAACAAAATAAATGTAACATCTGTGTGTATTTGTACCAAAAATATCAGAGTTTACAAGATTTTTTTCATGTAGTGGAAAAAAATACTTACATTTTATATTTTCTTCCACTGGCTGCACAGGTTGTTGATGGTGATGAGCTTGCATGCTGCTAGTTTTAATATTGCTATTGTTTACACAAAACTGTGTTTAACTCCAACAGAATGTTAAGCACATAGTCAAAGTCATCTCCAGAAAAGCAATACACTAATGGCTTGTCAATAAACATGTCCTATGAGCCCATCTGGGTCTGCACAGATGTGTATTGCTGTCTCAGAACTGTGTTTAACTCTTTTGCAAGAGGCTAACACACTTCTGTGCAAGCACTAGTGCAATAATAAAATGCCCAGCAAACTGTCACATTTTATGTCCCTTTAAATAGGGTTTTCTTTAGAATATTTTGCATTAAAAGTTTAACATGATTTGTTTTTGTTATACATAATAGAAATTGTATGGCCATTTGAGTCAAGTGAATATTGATTTTTGGTGTAGCTTCCATTACAACAAATATTGCAATTGTTGTGTGTATTTGTGTATCTCCATAAAAGGGAAAATGTAATTTTACATCTAATATTTATTTTTTAGTTGTCCTAAATAATAATAAAAAAAAGTCCTAATTTTTTCCACTTTTTTTCTGGGGGGGTGGGGGGGCGCTTCAGGTTTTTGTGCCTACAGCCACCTGAGATGTAAATCCGGCCCTGCAGGCAATTCCTCTCTGGACAAAGGAACACAGCAACCCCAGACGATAGTTTCGGCCTTCATTGGGCCTCGTCAGTGAGGTGTAGCCATATTCCTCTAAACCCAAAATTTCTCTTTCATGATTCAGATAGTGAATAAAAATTTTAAGCAACATTCCAATTTACTTCTACTATCTAATTTGCTTCATTCTTAAGATATCCTTTGTTGAAGAAATAGCAATGCACACGGGTGAACCAATCACACAAGGCATCTATGTGCAGCTACTGAGCCTATCTAGATATGCTTCTCAGCAAAGAATATCAAGAGGAGGAAGCAAATATGATAATAGAAGTCAGTGACGTGCGGTGAAGTTAGAGGCTGGTGAGGCACTAGATACGATATGCCGAAGAAACACATATACCGCAGGCCGCAAGTACCCCCAACAGGGCAGGTTTTAATTATAGCTGAACCAGTGCGCAGGTGAAGTAATCAGCTGATGGGTGAGAGCAAGTTAGTAACCACTGTGTTACTGATCAGCTGATTACTTCACCTGTGCACTGGTTCAGCTTTAATGAAAACCTGGCCTGTTGAGGGTACTTGAGGACCATGGTTGAGAAACTAAAGCACTAGTTCATCTGAAATGTGTTGATTACCTGGAGAATAAAGCACACATACTCTGCTCACTGACACCCACACACACTCTGCTCACATACACACTCACACAATTCTGTGGCACAGTACCAGTTACTAAGCAATTAGAATGATAAACAATCTCTTCTCTACTCACTACTGTATTGTAAAAATAGAAATAATTTATCATACAAGTTTTACACAAAGTTATCAATACTGCCAACACAGCTGCTGCAATACGGTGCACAAGAAACACAAGTGCACATCCCACTTGGGTATGCTCTTCAACAAAGGATACCAAAATAATGCAGTACATAATAATAAAAGTAAAATAGAAATGTGCATTTTGGAATTTTGAAGTACAGGTTGTGGTTTCAACAGAAAAAAAACATCCATTTCCATTTTAATCCAATCCATCAGGTAAAATGGATCACATTATGAACACACTGAAATAGAGGAAACAGTGCAAAATCATTTTAATAGCTTTTATTTCTTGTCAAACCCCTTGTTTCTATTATTTTATTGGACCCTTGAAGCACTATTATAAACTGCTGTTAAATTGTATTGTGGTTCATAAAGGAATACTAATCATTCAAAATGAAAATCACATTTTCCCAGTGGGAATGCAGCACAACCTTTAAACAGCATTAGGTAAAAGATATTTGGAATATAATATATATATATATATATATATATATATATATATATATTATATATATATATTTATTTATCTCAACTGCTGCCTGAACTACCTCTCAGTATGCCAATAGAGCAGAAATTGTGAAGATGAAGATCAACTTAGACATAAAAATATTCTAGTTTTACATTATCTAAACTCAGTTAAAAAAGTTCAAGACAGTATATGACTGAAAAAAAAAAGAAATAGAAAACAAGTATACTTTTGGCCACTTTTAATAAAGACTCAAGTCCAATAGAATTTGTATAAACTCATATTATCTGCTGAATATATCCCAGCTGTAGAAAATGAACAATTAATATATTTTTAATAAAAAAAGCCTAAACACTTTCCGTTTGTTGTTTTTGTGTGGAGCATGTGTGTGTGTGTACTGTATGTATGTATGTAACTATATATAGACATAAACACAGTCCAGATAGGAATTCCAAGAGAAAAAAAAAAACATTATCCAAATAAGTGTGTTTGTATGTGATTATGTCACCCATCTTGACAGCATAATTTGCACTGTACACAGTCATCACCTCTTGGGCTGAGGGCTCATGTCATGACCAAGTTCATATTTAATAAGACAGAGAGTGCCTAGTGGAATGCTCTTTTTTTGGTATGCCTTCCAAATCTCTGCCTGCCTTGTAATATCCATAGTATTTTTTTATTTAATTAGCAAGAAAAACAAATAGCTTGACAATAAATAGTTACAGGGGATTCTCAAAAAGCCCCTTTGATAATCCCTTGTAACTATTTGTCAACTTAGCTATTTGTTTTTCTTGCAAATTAAATAAAAAAAATACTATGGATATTACAAGGCAGGCAGAGATTTGGAAGGCAATAAAGAGAAATCCTCTAGGCACTCTCTGTCTTATTAAATATGAACTTGGTCATGACAGGAGCGAGCTGCACTTAGTCTTATGGCACGGTCGGGCCGGGCTGTGACTATACAGCTGGCCCGATGCGCTGACTAAAAATAACAGACCCGCTCAGCAGAGAGCAGAGAGCGGGTCTGTAAAAGCGCCATATTTTTAAAAAATTAAAAAGGTAAAAAAGGCATTTATAGCTATAGCACCTAAATAATGTTATATAATTCTGCACTGTGCAGAATTATATAACATTATTTTTAAGGTTTACTGTCCCTTTAAAATAGTTTGTGAAATAATAAGAGAAAGAAAAGTAAGACAGAAAGACAGAATTTTTATTTTTTTATTCCACTGCATATGTGCCACAGTAAAAGTTGTAAAGAAATGAGCATGTTTTAATCCAAATAAAAAATAAATAATTTATTTAATTTAATAAATAAAATAATATAGTTTGTGAAAGAACCCCCCCTCCCAGAATTTATAGTTTTGATTGTTCCACTGCATATGTGTCAAATCAACGTAGCATAGAAAGATCTTTGTATGACACTGACAAGAACAATCCACTCTTTGTTACAAGATTACACTAATCTATATAGTTAAATTAATGCTATCACATTCTGTATGTTAGGGCTTTATATGTAGTATTGTATTACACATTCAATATACATGATGCAACACGCACAATTTTGTATCATCGTTTTGATGTAACAATCGTTTGGTCATGGACAGTTCCTAATAACTGCACATTTATTAACAAAACATAATTATGTAAGTAAAACAATCATGTAATTAAAGTAAAAAGTAAATGAAAGAAAAAAAAACTGAACAGATTAGCACTGTGTCCCAAAGGCAAAACACTTTTTAAAATAAGCCAAACTGGGTTATGTGTTTTCTATAGTAATCATGCTAAAGTGTAAGTCATAGAACACATTACACAAAACAAAGCAAGGACAATTTTTTTTCTTTGGCTTTGTATTGCAAGGCGCCCCTCTAAAGCAGTACAGAAATGCTCAGCATACTGTAGTTAATGACTCAAGCCCACAAATGAAAGGCATAGGAGCTGGATAGCAAGTGCCAGATAAAAAAACCTTCATGAAAATCAGAGTATTGATCGACCAAATCACAGCCGATTGCTGCCCTGAAGAGCACAGCAGGGCAGTTTGAGCCGCATCTCTGCAACAGACAAAGTGCCACCTCTCTGCCTGCACTGTGACACTTAGGGAACAAATGCAGCAAATTCCTTAGGGAACAAATGCAGCAAGTGCCTGTCAGTGTCACCCGTGACTGACCTGTCATCCGGACCGGAACGCTGGGCTCTCTCTCACCCGACTCCTCTGACTAGTGCCAGCAAAAAACGCGCCAAGCCCTCACACTGACTGAGAGCCAAGACGTGTAGAGGCGCGGGAAAAGGAAATAGAAACTATACTAAGTTCCTCCCGCAGTCCAGTATGTCCCACCCCTGGGACCGCGGCGCGCCGGCGCTGACAGCCTCCATTGGGAGCGGTATGGGCCACGAAGAGGACTCAGAGACTTTTGCCATTAGCCACTGGGTGGCAGTCTCACTCTCCGCCGGCCCATACAAACAAATAGATACACATTGCGCAACAGTAGGGAACACCGACTCTGCCTACTTGCGCAATGTGTATGTATTTGATTTTGATTAGGATTTTATTTTAAATCAATAATTATGCAGCGCAGCCATGAGCGCAGGGTGGGGGGGAGTAGGGGGGTCACCCGAAAATGGTTACCCACAAAAAAATTATAAAAATTATTATTTTATTTTTTATTTTTATTATTAATTAAATAAGGTGCAATTACACAGATAGGACAGGTGAGGCGCTGCCTCACCTGCCTCCTATGACAGCACGTCACTGATAGAAGTCAATTAGAAAGATGTTTAAAATTGCATGCTCTTTCTAAATCATGAAAAAAAATTTGGGTTTCATGTCCCTTTAAATACACTGGGGTTGATCACAATCCATTAGAAAACATTATCAAACTATTTGTCTATAAAAAATCTCCATATATTTTAATGTTAATTGTCTGCATTAAATAAGTTATCAACCCCATAGAAGACAAGGGTTAGTGATGCAAAAATGGCATGTGCTAAAAAACAATTGAGCATGCAATTATTTGCATTAGCATGCACATTTAATAGGGGTAGCAGATACAATAAGTCACTCACAGCAGCTGTATTGTGAATCATGTAAGTCATTTTTCTTCAATGAGGTGGTAGCTGTAACCCAGTATGTGTAATGACCTCAGCAAAGACTGGCACAAAAACACCTGAATTCCTCCCTTGGTTACATGATGTACTGCAGCACACACAGGTAAGTAGCATACAAGACCAGTAAATCCATCATTCCTGACAAAACACTTTAGTGACTTCTGCCTTTCAAAAACCTCTATGCAGTTAAATGCACATAAAGGGACATTCTAGTGTAAAAATGAGTTCTAGTGTAACAAATGGTTTCATTTAACTCATGCACAGTTGTGCGCCTGTGTCACATCAGATGAAGGAAGATACAGGAGGTGAGAAAATGAGATGCACATGCGCCAATCACTTTATCCTCATCAGAATGGGGTAGTTCCAGGAGTGCAACTATTACTAGAGGTTTAGCCCCCCAAAATAAGTTAAACACACAGCACAAGAAGGGAATTTGTTAAAAATAAAGAACATTTTATTATTCTTACACTAGAAAATCCATTTGAAAATACTCAGTTGAGCATGGGGGTTGGGGTGCTAGAGAGGAAGCAATAAGCAGAAGGTAGACAGATCACACGGGATACTAAACAGCAGCAGTGCATCTGCTCAATAGCAACATCACTATTCAAGCAAGCAGCAAGAATTTGTGAGACACAAATTACTAGTGAGTAGTGAGGCAATGCTTTGTGCAGTTTACCTTTCAGGTATAAAAATAAAATTATATTTTAATAATTAAAAATGAGTTAAAGGGACATGAAACCCAAATTATTTCATTCATGATACAGATAGAGCATATACTTTTTAAACAGCTTTCCAATCTACCTCTATTAACAGTTTCATTCTTTTAGTATCCTTTATTGGAGAAGCAACAAATCACTTCTGGGAGCTAGCTCAAAACATCGGTAAGCCAATGATGAGGTATATATGTGCATCAACCAATCAGCAACTAGTTCCCAGCTCCCGAGCCTACCTAGGTATGATTTTTAACTAAGGATACAAAGGGAACAAAGCAAATTCTGTCTGAACCAAGAAAGAAAGAAAGAAAGAAAGAAAGAAAGAAAGAAAGAAAGAAAGAAAGATGGGTTTCATGTCCCTTTAAGAAACAAAGGTCCAAAATAAAAAAACACTGTATTTCATTAATATATCACTTTTATAATGCCCTTAATTAACATTTTACCTGAATTTCCTTTAATGTGAAAGGGCCACAATACCCAAATGTTTAAACACTTGAAAGTGATGCAGTATAGCTGTAAAAAGCTGACTAGAAAATATCACCTGAACATCTCTATGTAAAAAAGAAAGATATTTTACCTCAAAAGTTCCTCAGTAGCCACATCCCATTGTAAAGGATTTCTAAGCAGCATTTTAGTGTGTGTGTCCTGGAACAGCTTAGGGGATGAGCCTCATGCACTCTCATATTTCCCTATTCAGCTTACTATGAAATCTCATGAGAGTTAAGTGAAATCTCATGAGATCACAGTAAGAGAGTTCATGACCTCAGCACTGCTGATGCTGATTGGCTGCTGTTCATTTCTTCATTTTTATTTTTTTTTTACCTTCAGCTGGGAGCAGCTGAGTATAACTTTTTTACACAGAACTTACTCTGCTGAGCTGAGGAGATTGTGAGGTAAAATATCTTCCTTTTTTACATAGAGATGCTCAGGTGATATTTTCCTGTCAGCTTTTTACAGTTATGCTGCATCAGTTTCAAGTGATTTAGCATATGAGTATTATGTCCCTTTAATGGTGGTTATTAACCTTTTTCCACTACCCATTTTTGATTTAAAAGGTACATGAAACTCAAAAATTTTCTTTCATGGTTCTGATAGAGCATGCAATATTAAACGTCTTTTCAATTTACTTCTATTATCTAATTTGCTTTGTTCTCTTTGTATCTCTTGTTGAAAATAATACCTAGGTAGGACAAGAACAGCAATGCATTACTAGAAGCAAGCTGCTGATTGATGGCTGCACATATATGCCTCTTTTCATTGGCTCACAGGATGTGCCCAGCTAGCTCCTTGTAGTGTTACTGCTCCTTAACCCTTTCAGTGCTAATGACAGCTCTGAGCCGTCACAGAGTTTCTCACTCTGGTGCTAATGACGGCTCAGAGACGTCATGAGCACTCTCCCACCTTGAGGGAGATCTGGGGGCTCCTTGCTGCTCCTACCATGGCGATTGTGCCTGTAGAGTGACAGGCATCGCCGGGGCTTCACGTGATGCGCTGTGACGTCACGCGCAATTACGTGATGACGTCACTGCGCAACTTTATTTATACTTAACAATGTTAAGTATAGGAGGAGGGGGCATGCTTCTTAGAAGCCTGTATCTCAGGCATCTAAGCAGCTACAGACCCCCAAGACCCACTGTTGGAAAGGTAATCGCCTAACCTTTCCAACAGTGTAAGTCCTGGGAGTCGTAAAAAAAAAAAAAAAAAAGTTAAAAAAAAAGTCTTTCAAAAACAAAAAAGAAAAAAAGAAAATATTAGCACCCAGGTGGGAAATGGCTTAGCAGTCAAAGGGTTTAAAAGATAATTTAACAGACGTAAATCAGAAAGTTATTTCCAGTTGCATGCTATATCTGAATCCTGAAAGAAACATTTCGGGTTTCATATCCGCTTTAAGTGTCTGCAGTCGGTTTGCTTCTTTACAGGATAAACCCATGAGACTGCTCATGACAAGTTGCACAAGTACAACCTAAAGCCAGTGGCAAAGAGACAAATGCTTTTGAACAGCCAGCACTCCTCTAAAAAACAATATATGCACATGCATACTACACATGCATCTTGGGTAATTAAGTGCACGTGTTGCCAAACTTTTGCACATGCAGAAAGCACTGTATACATACGCACAATAAAGAGTAGCACATGCTAACTGGTCAACATCATATAATTATGCTTGCCAGAAGGTACTGTTTTTAAATTAACATACTATATTAAAATCCTTTACTATCAAATGATGTCACAATATTTCAACAGAAAATGTTAATGTTCTACGGGTCCAACTTTTTGTCCCTTGAAGTGTAAAAGTTTTGTAATTAAAAATTCATACAGGGCAACATCAAACAGAACTGTTCTATTTTAAGTTTTACAATGGTTATCCAATAAAGTTTAAAGGGACAGTCAACACCAAAATTGTTATGGTTTAAAATGATAGATAACACCTTTACTGCCCATTCCCCAGCATGACCAACATTGTTATATTAATATACTTTATAACAATTAAACCACTAAATTTCTACCCGTTTCTAAGCCACTACAGACAGCCTCTTATCACATGTTTTTTTATTAGCTTTTCACAACAAGAGACTGCTAATCCATGTGGGCCACTTAGATAACATTGTGCTCTCTCGTGGGTTGTGAATGACACTGCACTAATTGGCTAAAATGCAAGTCAATAGATAATAAATAGCCACATGATCAGGGGGCTGTTAAAAGAGTCTTAGATAAAAGGTAATCAAGGTAAGGTTACAAGTATATTAAAGGGCCATAATACCCAAATGTTTAAACACTTGAAAGTGATGCAGCATAGCTGTAAAAAGCCGACTAGAAAATATCACTTGTAAATCTCTATGTAAAAAAGAAATATATTTTACCTCAAAAGTTTATCAGTAGCCACATCCCATTGTAAAGGACTTCTAAGCAGCAAATCAGTATGTCTGTCCCGGGACAGCCAAAGGAGTGAGCTTTCGTGCACACTCATCTTATTTCCCTATTCAGTGTAAGGAAGTTTACAATGAAATATCATGAGATCACAGTAAAAGAGTTCATGACCTCAGCACTGTGCTGATTGGCTGCTATTCATTTCTTCATTTTTTATTTTTTTTTACCTGCAGCTGGGCTGCAGCGGAGTATAACTTTTTACACAGAACTTACTCTGCTGAGCTGAGGAAATTGTGAGTTAAAATATCTTCCTTTTTTACATAGAGATGCTCAGGTGATATTTTCCTGTCAGATTTTTACAGTTATACTGCATCAGTTTCAAGTGGTTTAGCATATGAGTATTATGTCCCTTTAATATAACTGTGTTGGTTATTTAAAACTGGGGATTGGGTAATAAAGGGATTATCTATCTTTTTAAACAATAACAATTTTGGAGTTCACTGTCCCTCTAAACACAATTTTGGCATGTATTTGACTATTCAGCTTGGGACAATTTTTTACCTTCTAGTCATCTGTAGACAAATCCTTACTTGACCTAAGTTAATAATGTTAAATTGGCTTATCTTCCAGCTTTAACCTTAGCTGCGAGAATTGTAGATTTTGACATGCTGTAGGTAAAGGAACCTTTGCGATAAAATATAAACCCTAAAGCTCTCCATCTGGTTCTTATAGAGCAAACACATAGTGATACACCCCAGCTGTACTGAAAAATCTCCAAGATACTGAACATCTTTATATTTATATAGTAAGTTCTGTGCTTACTTTTATCATACCCCATATATTTTATTCATGTAGAGAAAGCCGGGCAAACTTTTTAGATGCTAGATATTGAAAACTATGTTGCAAGCCCTATTTTACATTGTTGTTGTTTTATGAGGCCATTTAGTAAAGTCCTTTATTTTCTATTATATCAGGTGAAAGAGATCTTTTACCTTGTATTTTGAAAGATGCATAATAGTGTTGTATTTTAGTGCATTTGTTTTTACTTGACACACAAACACAATGAGGTTTAAAGTTGTTCGTATCAACCACCCGGCTTGTGCTTTTCAACACTCTAGCACACGAAAGTGATTTTCTAATGCAGGGGATTTAAACATTTTTACTCTAGGACAGAGGTAAATTCCATTAGTCTAAGCAAAAACATATGTTTCAGCATTTAAAGAAAAACAAAATCTAATAAATACCAGAGTTAACAGGCTCAGAAAGTGCCAATACTGGCTTATATTCATTTTAAAACACCCATCCATGCATAAATGGGTTCTTACTTTTCTGAAAATGTATTTTTTATTTTTTTTATTTTCCTTATCGGTCTAAATGTGCACTTCTGTAAAGTACTTCCTTGCTGGATCTCGACTCACTTTCCCCTTTACTGCCATGAATTTCAGGGAAAAACTTGTACTTGAGAATTTTCAGCATTGTTGCTATCACAGAAATAGCCTTTTTTTTAAGCTATGAGAACTATATAATATTTGCTTTGTATGGGGCATAAAAAGAATTTTCAGTGGAGGACAGTTTCAACTAGGTGTTTATATTATGTATATATTTGTCATTGGTTTTGAATATTTTAAAGTCTTAATCTGTTGCTATGTCTAAAATGATGCAATGGGGTAACACATTTGGTATAGCAGAACTGCCTAAATTCTCAAAACTGACCCTCTAAATTATATTTTGCGACTAGACAACCCAAGTTATTGATATAGGCCAATTTTTATTTATTCCATGCCACCAATTGACCGCCAAATGCCATCAAATAAAAAAAAAGTTAACTTTTCCAAACTAAAATTATTACACACAGCTATTGAAGTCATAAGACAAAAGGTTGTAAAAGTTTTTTCTAGGTTCCTTTTTGTTAAGAAATGTCACATGCATGGCTTTACCATTAAATCTTGGTAATTAGAAGGCCGCTAATTGCAGCTGCGAACCACACCTCTGAAATTCCAAGCAGTGAAGGGGTTAATCAGTGCACTACAATACATTTTACCCTTAGCAGCTGATTACCCTGCCACCTAACAGTTCTGTGATATCTCCCAAACAGTTCTCCTCCCGGTCACCATCATCTTAGGTACTGGCAGCCAGGAATATTAAACACACCTTAATTTAGTGTAGAAATTGTGCTTGTCCCATTCTCCCTAGAGGTAAAAATGCATTTTCTATAACCTAGTGCATTTGCACACGCTCACAAAAATATTTATTTTGTTACTTTAAAGCCAAGTATCTCTGGAAATTCCTAACCAAACCTTGCAGTTCTATTGCTGCTTAATTCCAAGCAAAACCATTTAAGTTGAAGCGAAAGTTATCATATAACTACCTATCTTTTGCTAGGTATGTGCATCCCTTAGCGCAGCTTTGTCGGCTGCCGAATGCAGAAAAAAGGTTACGCTTGTGGTCTTTGGCGCTTTTCGGATTTCGCCTTGTGAAAGTGAAACACATTAAGATCTGTGCAAATCCAGATTTTAGTGTGTTACACTTTCACAAGGCGAAATCTGGCTCCGAAAAGAGCTGGAAACCGAGAGCAGCCTCCTTCTTCCACATTTGGCAGCTGACGAAGCTGCGCAAACGTATGCACATAGCTAACTTTTTCTATGGAAAATATGTTGGAAAATGAAAGAGATATCATTAAAATGTGAGTAAATAGTTAAATGTCAATACCTGTTTAAAAATTAGACATGCATATCTTATAAATATATATATTTTAAATAAAAATAAACGATAGACTTATAATCATGGAGAAAAGGTTTAATAAATAAAAAAAAAAATACTTTCAGCTAATCAACTTATGAAAAGTATATTTTCAATTTTTTTATATCCAAGATAGTGCTCCTTTACTGCTGTACCTCCGCGAAATGCAAGACTAGAAATAACTTCCTCTCAATAAAAATACAAAAAAACAGAAGGAGCCACTACCTGTAGTATTAAATATGACATACTTCAATATAAAACTCAAACAGGTATGAGGTATGGTGATGTGTAAAATGAGCAATGATTCAAGGCAAGTAACTAAACCACATGTGCACATATACCCTTGAATGTATATATTAGATACACATAGAGGACAGAAAACACAACTCTCTGCTTTACAAATAGTGAAAGCCAGAGCACCAATGTGGAATGGATTAGTGAAACCAGATAAACACTGGTGGTCCACACTTTGATCCCAAGATCTAAGACTGGATAACCTCACTATAGCTATTCTCACTTACTATCAAGGAAAGGGTCTGCAGGAATCTACATCTGCAACCTTTATTTGTTGTTGGAGTTAAGAAAGTCAAAGAGACAGTAAATTAAACGTTCAGGATTCAGACATAGCATTTAATTTTAAACAACTTGCCGATTAAATTCTATTATCACATTTGCTTTTGTGCTTGTGATATTCTTTGTTGAGAGTAAAATCAAGGAGTAGCAATGTGCTACTGGAAACTAGCTGAACACTTTGGGTAAGCTAATGATAAGAGGCATATGTGCGTTGCCACCAACCACCAGCTACCTTCAAGAAGTGTATTGCTACAACTGAAACCAAGAGGACACCACAAATTTGTTAAAGGGGCAGTTTACTCAAAAATTGTCTCCCCTTTAATTTGTTACCAATGATCCACTTTACCTGCTGGAGTGTATTAAATTGTTAACAAGTACCTCCATTAACCTTATAATGGCATTTGAAATAGTTGATTTAGCCTATAGTATCCCCATCTATCCTGAAAGTTTTTGGCCTTAAAGCTAAGCTGTGTAAACACAGCGAGTAGAAGAAATTACACTCCCAGTGGGGTATAGAAGAGATATGATAATAAAATGTTAATTTTCCATTGTTCTCTCCAAGTATTGTTCATTGGTTTACAGATATAAGATAAAGAAACATGTATATGTACACAATGTGATAAAGTAATGAGATCTAATTAAACCTACAAGCTCAACCCATTTTATTAGGTTGTGGCTTTAAAACCCAAAACCAGCTAATTCATATACACAAATAAGCCTTAAAAAAAGCAAATCTCATACATTTTATACTATGCAGCTGGTAAAAAAAAAGTAATTGGAAACACATTAAGGTAAAAACAATTTTATAGTATACTGTCCATTTAATAGAAATTAAATACATTAAAAATTGCAATAGGGTTATTTATGCTTTTTAAAAGCTGGCTCTAACTTCTGTATCTCACACTGTGTATTGCAGATAAGATAGATGTACAGAAATAAAGCTGGCTCATTCCTGCTGTTACTGTGAATCCAATATATTTGTTTTAGAGATCATGTACATATATTAACTTGTGAAAGTTATCTAGTTAAAGGGTAGCACGGGATGTTACATTTGTTTTTGTTTTGTTTTTTTTACCTCATTTTACTTTTTAATTCACTATTAACCTTCTGCATTAGGCAAGAGGCTGCTTTTGGACCTCTAATTCTTATAATAGATTTACAGTCAGTATTTTGTATAGGAAGAGAACACTTTTGTGTCTCACAAGAACTACAAATCCTCAAATATAAAAAATAACAACAAGTAAAGTATTCAAAGAGCAGAGCATTAAAACGTTTTCATATTAAGTGTTGAGAGCAATGCACATCAGAGGCCCCTCATATATATTTCTTTCTTATTGCAGTGAGAGTCCACATATTAATTCATTACTGTTGGGAATACAACACCTGGCCACCAAAAAATTCCAGATCTAAGGGTCGCCAATCTGGCAATTTTCGTCCCTTTTTCTTTTATAAGGGACAGAGGTCCCCGGCCTCTTCCAAGGTGGACCAACCTAAAAGTACCTGGAAACCAAATGAAGCTTGGGACAAGAACAACAGTCCAAGAAACCTTCCTCTGACACCAAGTCTGCATGAAGGGGCGGCCCCTGTCCAGGACCCTTGGGTCTTGGAGGTGGTCTCTCAGGGATACAGGATAGGTTTTCGATGTTGCCCACCAAGGGGCAGATTCATTCTATCAAGACTCTTTCAAAGTCAGAAAAGAGGGCAGACATTTTGTCTTGCATAGAGGATCTAGCATCAATGGGGGTGATCCACCCAGTTCCTCCCTCAGAACGAGGACTAGGGTTTTATTCCAATCTATTTGAAGTTCCCAAAAAAGAGTGAAGCAGAGACAAACCCAGTGCAATATAGAACTGCATGATATGAGAGTTTTGTTACACTTAGAAACATAGATATTGACGGCAGATAAGAGCCATAGTGCAAAATTATATAACATTAGCTGAGCGGCAACTTTATACAACAAAGTATTACAGAGATTTTACTACGAAGTTCAGTTTTGCAGAACGCCGTTCCTGGCTCTACTGAGCAGGTCTGTTTTTTTCTAAGCACATCGCGGGCACGCTGTCTGGTCACAGCGCTCCTGATTGCGCCATTAAACTGAATGTAACTCGCTCCTGCTCTGGTCTGGTAGCGGGAGCGAGTTACCCTTCAGTTTAATGGCGCTATTGTGTGCGCTGTGACCAGACAGTGTGCCCGCGATGCGCTTAGAAAAAAAAAAACCAGACCAGCTCAGTAGAGCCAGGAGCGGCTAAACTGAACTTTATAATAAATAGCTCTGTAATACTTTGTTGTATAAAGTTGGCACTCAGCTAATGTAAAAAAATAATAACATTATTTTTAGGTTTACTGCCCCTTTAAATCTAGAAATACAATATCATAAACATATTTATCATTGTAATAAACATATTCCATACTCTATTTTTTTTTTTTTTTTTTGTGGGCCTTCCCATCTTGTTATATTAGCTAACAAGTCTGCTAATTGTATTGTCACACTTGTCACATTGCAAGGTCCTATGATTTTTTCTATTTGTTTATGATTGGAATGATCTTTTCAAAATTATATTTTGGGAGCGCTTGCAAACTAATTCAGGAAGATTTTTATTTAGAATGATGTTCTATGGTTAGCAGTGTTAACTTATTCTACATTATTGGAGTACAAATATGAGTTCCATTTTATTAAATAAAGTGCATAACATATACTTCAAATCAAACTGTTAAACCATGTAACTTGTACACTTCAGTCTAAACAACTTTCCAATTTTTACTTCTATTACAAATTTACTTTGTTCTTAGTGTCCTTTGTTAATGAGTATACCTAGGTAGGCTTAGGAGTTTGTACATGTCTTGAGCACCAAATGGTAGATGTGTCTGCAAACAAAAATTATAAACGTTGTTGTTGGAAACACTGCTGCCCTCTAGAGTTCAACATTGTATAAAGTTGTTAAAAAATGTTACAAACACTGATGTGTTTAGGAAATATACATGCTCCAAAGCCCACCGATGTATGCCCTTGTGGACGTTTATTCTCCAAATAAGTAAAGTAGATAAATAATTAACTACTACTAATTAATATATTAATAAAGCGCCCATACTTCTCCTAATAACTAAACAAAAATACATATGTTTTTAATTTATTATATATATATATATATATATATATATATATATATATATATATATATATATATATATATATATATATATATATATATATAAAAATAAATAAAAGAGGGAGAAAAGAAGGAACGGATGGGGGACCTTTTAGGAACACTCCACATTGAGATAATAACCAAAATCCAGTCACATTGTTTATGTTGCCAAAAAAAAAAAAAAACCCTCTAAATGTCTGCTGTTTAAAAAGCTCTATAGACAGCCTCTTAATCACATGCTTTTGTATTTGCTTTTCACAACAGAAGACTGCTAGTTCATATGGGCCATATAGGTAACAATGTTTTCACGCCCAAGGAATTATTTAAAGGGACACTGAACCCAATTTTTTTATTTCGTGATTCAGATAGAGCATGACATTTTAAGCAACTTTCTAATTTACTCCTATTATCAAATTTTCTTCATTCTCTTGGTATCTTTATTTGAAATACAAGAATGTAAGTTTAGATGCCGGTCCATTTTTGGTGAACAACCTGGGTTGTTCTTGCTGATTGGTGGATAAATACATCCACCAATAAAAAGTGCTGTCCAGAGTTCTGAACCAAAAAATGTTTAGATGCCTTCTTTTTCAATCAAAGATAGCAAGAGAACGAAGAAAAATTGATAATAGGAGTAAATTAGAAAGTTGCTTAAAATTGCATGCTTTATCTGAATCAGGAAAGAAAAAAAATGGGTTCAGCGTCCCTTTAAGATTTAGCACAACACAGTTCTAAATGCAAGTTAATAGATACTAAATAGTCATGTGATCAGGGGGCTGTTAGAAGATGCTTACAGTATCTCACAAAAGTGAGTACACCCCTCACATTTTTGTAAATATTTTATTATATATTTTCATGTGACAACTGAAGAAATGACACTTTGCTACAATGTAAAGTAGTGAGTGTACAAACTCAAACAAAAAACTGTAAATTTGCTGTCCCCTCAAAATAACTCCATACATAGCCATTAATGTCTAAACCATTGGCAACAAAAGTGAGTACACCCCTAAGTGGAAATGTCCAAATTGGGCCCAAAGTGTCAATATTTTGTTTGGCCACCATTATTTTCCAGCACTGCCTTAACCCTCTTGGGCATGGAGTTCACCAGAGTTTCACAGGTTGCCACTGGAGTCCTCTTCCACTCCTCCATGGCGACATCACGGAGCTGGTGGATGTTAGAGAACTTGCGCTCCCCCACCTGCCATTTGAGGATGCCCCACAGATGCTCAATAGGGTTTAGGTCTAGAGACATGATTGGTCAGCCCACCACCATTACCCTCAGCTTCTTTAGCAAGGCAGTGGTCGTCTTGGAGGTATGTTTGGGGTCGTTATGTTGGAATACTGCCCTGCGGCCCAGTCTCCGAAGGGAGGGGATCATGCTCTGCTTCAGTATGTCACAGTACATGTTGGCTTTAATGGTTCCCTCAATCAACTGTAGCTCCTCAGTGCTGGCAGCACTCATGCAGGCCCAGACCATGACACTTCCACCACCATGCTTGACTGTAGGCAAGACACACTTGTCTTTGTACTCCTCACCTGGTTGCCGCCACACACACTTGACACCATCTGAACCAAATAAGTTTATCTTGGTCTCATCGGTTCCAGTAATCCATGTCCTTAGTCTGCTTGTCTTCAGCAAACTGTTTGCAGGCTTTCTTGTGCATCATTTTTAGAAGAGGCTTCCTTCTGGGACGATAGCCATGCAGACCAATTTGATGCAGTGTGCAGCGTATGGTCTGAGCACTGACAGGCTGACCCCCCACCCCTTCAACCTCTGGATATGACGCTGAGCAAGTGCACTCAACTTCTTTGGTCGACCATGGCGAGGCCTGTTCTGAGTGGAATCTGTTCTGTGAAACCGCTGTATGGTCTTGCCCACCGTGCTGCAGTTTCAGGGTTTTGGCAATCTTCTTATAGCCTAGGCCATCTTTATGTAGAGCAACAATTGTTTTTTTTCAGATCCTCAGAGTTCTTTGCCATGAGGTGTCATGTTGAACTTCCAGTGACCAGTATGAGAGAGTGTGAGAGTGATAACACCAAATTTAACTAACCTGCTCCCCATTCACAACTGAGACCTTGTAACACTAACGAGTCACATGACACTGGGGAGGGAAAATGGCTAAATGGGCCAAATTTGGACATTTCCACTTTGGGGTGTACTCACTTTTGTTGCCAACAGTTTAGACATTAATAGCTGTGTGTCGAGTTATTTTGAGCAGACAGCTAATTTACACTGTTATACAGGCTGTTCACTCACTATTTTACATTGTAGCAAAGTGTCATTTCTTCAGTGTTGTCACATGAAAAGATATAATAAAATATTTACAAAAATGTGAAGGGTGAACTCAGTTTTGTGAGATACTGTAGATACAAGGTATTCAGAGGTAAAACGTATATTAATACAACAATGTTGGCTGTGAAAAACTGGAGAATGGGTAATAAAGGGATTATCTATCTTTTTAAACAAAAATTCTATTGCAGACTGTCTCTTTAACTGCAAGCCAGCTACTGGTGTCTGTCGATTTTTTCCTTAACTAGATGAGAGTATGTTACTAATAGTGCAACCTCTCCTAGGCACAAAGTTACAACCTCTGGAAACATAGTTTTGTAAACTATCCTCAGCCACCAGAATTGGCAAATGTTTAGCTATTATATTACAAATATCCTAAAATTGCGGCCTATATCACATACTAAATTATCTTTGTGTTTACTGTCTTTTAGAAGTTGTAATCGATCCAGCCTAGAAACCTCAAGCAAAGCCCTATAAACAGTTTTTGAAGAATAACCTCTAGACATGAGTTGTGTTTTAAGTCTCTCACCTTCCTGGAGGAATGTAGAATTATCAGAACAATTATATGTATAAATTAGCCCCTACCCACCCCAAAACCTGTGTTTTTTTAGTGGCAGCTTTTGGCATTCAGGATAACATTGGATGTAATGGGCTTTCTATAAAACGCAGTGTCAACTCGGCCTGTGTCTACATTCCCCTGTAAGATAAATAAGGTATATTACATTTCTCCAGTTGATGGGTAACCCCAGAAATACACTCTCTCACACACACACTCCCTCTCTCATGATTTTTTGTTTTCAGCCAATATGGTCAGTATTTTTGGATAGATCACAGCCTGAAATGGATTTGGATGCTAAAAGCCCACTGCTGGAAAAGCGTTTTCAACAAAAAAGTTCCTAAAAAAAGTGTTTTTGGTTGTAAAGTACTTGTCAGTTGTCGGGATAACAATGATCATAGTTTTTTTCCAATAAGTCCAATTTTTGATTGTTAAAACCATTATTTTTGGTTTGGTGAAATATACATCTGAAATCAAAATGATGACTAAAAGGTTTCTATTACAAGGAGTTATCCTCTAAAATTGGATTTTTAACAGTTATTACACTGTAAACCATGAAACCTCTCCATTGCAATATTGTAACCACAAAAACGTTGTACACACAGGATTGCACCTCCATGATTTTAAAAGGAAACACACCTTTGTGACCAACAGTTTAATGATTTAGCCACAAGAAGTACTGTTGTGAACATCTTCTGACTTTGTGGTCACAAAGAGGTGTGATCAACCTCATAGTTAAACTCAGGCAACAATAAACTGATCTAACAAATACATTTGTTACTAACTTTTCCCTGCTAAGTCCCACCAGCACAACTGTTAAGTCCTCTGCAAAGTTGCAAGTCAGTAATAATTACAACATCCCTGGCATTTCCTGCAACTAAGTACCGCACAGCGCCCTCTCTTTACAGGTAACTATTCGGACTTTCATCAGCCAGGCTTGATCTTCACTCAAATTCCAGCAGACAGGCTGGAGCCAGTTGCTCACACTTCATGGATACTTTACCCATCATGTGCATGAGCATTACTCCAACCACCTCTACTGCAGAGCACACTCACATCACAAACAGATGACCCATTTGAGATGAATGTGTCAGTTTCTGAAAATGTCAAGGGATAAGGTAAGTGCACAAAATAACACAGATTTCAATGGATAACTGAGAGCAGAGTCTCTGCACTAAGACACTGATTACTCCTACAAAATAAGAAATAGACAAGTGCAGTTCTATTTAATTTCCATGTGTAATTCATTTATTATGAAGAAAAAAAAATACATATAAACATAAAAGTATCTATAGAAAATGGGCACGAGACGTAGTGTTCTGCTCATTACTACTACTGCATTACAACACAACAACATTAATACACAGGGGGATATCTATCAAGCTGTCAACTGTGTTGCATTTGTCGGCATCAATACGCTCACCTAACATCACGTCCGCGTATCTCAATACGCTCTCCTTATTTATAAAAAAGCCGACAAAAAGACGTGCACCAAGTATGGGGCAATGAGCATCGGACTGTTAACTAGCAGTCATCAATCTCGTGTCTATTTGGCTTTTTCCCCAACTTTATATATACCTTGTCACTAAACACCGCCACTATACTAAAATGTTTAACCCCTATCCTGCCGCAACCTAAAGTTATTAACCCCTATCCCGCCGCTCCCCAACCCCACAGCAACCTATATAAAAGTTATTAACCCCTATCCCGCCGCCACTAACTAAACCTATTAACCCCTAAACCTCTGGCCTCCCACATCACTACCTAAACCTATTAACACCTAAACCATCAGCCCTTCACATCGCTAAAAACTAAATGAAGCTATTAACCCCTAAACCTAACAACCACTAACTTTAAAATTACAACATCCCTATCTTAATACAAATTAAAACTTACCTGTAGAATTAAAATAAACTATTTTAAACTATTTATTAACCTATCCTATTATACTACAATTAAATTAAAATTTCAATTAAATAAACTAAATTACATATTAAAGAAACCTAACCCTACTCAAATTATTTAAATATACTATTAAAGGACCAGTCAACACAGTAGATTTGCATAATCAACAAATGCAAGATAACAAGAAAATGCAACAGCACTTAGTCTGAACTTCAAATGAGTAGTAGATTTTTTTTCTGACAATTTTAAAAGTTATGTCTTTTTCCACTCCCTCTGTACCATGTGACAGCCATCAGCCAATCACAAATGCATACACGTATCATGTGACATCCATCAGCCATTCACATATGCATACACACTTATTCTTGCACATGCTCAGTAGGAGCTGGTGACTCAAAAAGTTTAAATATAAAAAGACTGTGCACATTTAGTTAATGGAAGTAAATTGGAAAGTTGTTTAAAATGGCATGCTCTATCTGAATAATGAGAGTTTAATTTTGATTGCGTGTCCCTTTAAACATTAAAAGTACTAAATTACAGAAAAACAAACAAACACTAAGTTACAAACCCCCCCCACTAAATTACGAAAAATAAAAAACCAAATTATCAAAAATAAAAAAAGAGATTTACACCTAATCTAATAGCCCTATCAAAATAAAAAAGCCCCAAAATAAAAAAAAAACATAGCCTAGAATAAACTACCAATGGCCCTTAAAATGGCCTTTTGTGGGTCATTGCCCCAAAGATATCAGCTCTTTTACCTGTAAAAAAATACAAACACCCCCCTAACAGCTAAACCCACCACACAACCCCCCCAAAGTAAAAACCTAAATCTAAAATAACCTAAGCTCCACATTGCCCTGAAAAGGGCATTTGTATGGGCATTGCCCTTAAAAGGGCATTTAGCTCTTTTACATGCCTAGACCCTAATCTAAAAATAAAACCCACCCCAAAAAAACTTAAATAAACCTAACACTAACCCTCGACAATCCACTTACAGTTACTGAATTCCCGCTTGAAGGATCCATCCAGCCGGCAAGAAGTCTTCATCCAGATGGCCTCTTCGATCTTCATCCAGCCGGCGAAGTCCTCATCCAGACCTCCACTAGGAGGAGGTAAAGATTCCCAAAATTCCAAGAGCCCTTAATAACCCTTACTGGAAACTAATAAGACATAAAGCCAAGCAAGGAGGAGAAGAAGAAGGGTAGAAAATAAGAACAGCAAAACAAAATGGAGTAGAGAAAAAAAAAAAAGAGAAGAGGTGCATACTTAAACTGCCGCCAGAAAAAAATACATTAAAAAATAATCACAATTCCACGGAAAAAAATAAAAAAAAGGGGTGGGGTCTCATGGACTCTCACCATCATGAAATAAATTAAAATCATCATGTAAGCATAAATTATATTTTCTTCCATAAAGGTTGTGAGAGTCCACAAGCCATTACTTCTGGGAAAGTAATACCCAAGCTGAGTCTATGGAGTAATGAAGGTGGGAGTACTCAATGTTTAAATAGTTTTATGCTACACGTACATACATATACATATATATACATACATACATACAACAAAACTTAATGACTAGAACCCTGAAGGACTTTCCACCAACCAAAAGCTGTGTCAGGGGGCAAAAACATCAAATTGTTAGGAAGACGAAGTAGCTGCCTTGCAAATTTGATCAACAGATGCCTCATTCTTAAAAGCCCAGGAGGTAGCCACTAACCTAGTAGAATAGGCAGTAATATGTTTATGAGGAGACTGTCCCACCTCCAAGTAAACCTTACGAATCAAAAGCTTTAACCAAGAGGCCAACTAAACAGCTGTAGCCTTTTGACCCTTCCTGGAATCAGAACAATTAACAAACTAGAGCAGGGGTCATCAATTGTGGACCTCTAGAGGTTTTGGAACTACATTTCCCATGATGCTCAGCCAGCATTTCAGCTGACTGAGGCTGAGCATTATGGGAAATGTAGTTCCAAAAACTCTGGAGGGCCACAATTGATGAGCTGGCTGAGCATCATGGGAAATGTAGTTCCAAAACCTCTGGAGGGCCACAATTGATGAGCTGGCTAAGCATCATGGGAAATGTAGTTCCAAAACCTCTGGAGGTCCACAATTGAGGACCCCTTAACTAGAGGATTGCCTAAAATCCTTAGAAGCCTGCAAAAAAAACCCCCACCTTAAACGCTCAGACAACATCCACATTAAGCCTCTCCTTAGAATTAGGACAAAAAGGAACAATAAGCTTATGATTAATATTGACTGAAGAAACCACTTTAGAAAAAGAAAAAAAAATATCAAAAACAGTCCACAAAACTGCCTTATCCTGATGAAAAACAAGATAAGGGGGGGCGTGTCTAGGCAGCGGCCATGTTAGGCTGCAATATCTGTGGCTCCTAGTTTGAATTCCCTAACCCGCCGGTTATTGAGACCATCCTGTAACCTATAACAAATCCATCTGCAGTTTTGAGTAACTCACATCACACAGATCAAAAAGATATCTGGTTGCAGAGTTTATGACGACAGGACCCAGATCTGGACTGCTGGAACCTCAGGCGGCGGCCTCTCCACAAGGATTCAGCCTCCCCCCCACATGCGGGGGTATAGCAGTCAAACTTAGACTGCCTTCTTACTTCTTCAGAGAGAACCATCATTGATACGAAGGCACTACCTCAAAGACCCATCCGGCCACCCACTACATCCAACCCACGGAGCAAAAATGGAGGCTTTGGCAAGATGGGAGGTACAAATAAGCAGCCTCATACATGAACACTTTCACGATCTAGAGAGGGACCTTTGTGCTATCCTCCTTGGAGGAAGCTTACAGAGTGAGAAGCTTCAGGCACCCGCTGAACATACATTAGTGGCAGAGGTCGAGGACCCGGTTACCTGCTTGGCCGGGAGGGCTTACAGGGGGGAGGCCCTCTCAGCCATAACACTGACCCCATCCAGCTCATGCCCAGAGGAGATCCTGCCCAGATCAGTTCCTGTATTGAGGGTTCACGAGACACCGGGAGACGAGACCTATGCTACGGTCCCTTCTAATATTTGGCCGGATCACGGATTAGATGTGAAAGACAGCGCAACAGATATACCACGCAAGGAGGAGATCCGCAGGAAGCCAGGCCTCGTGCCCACCATATTAGTGGAGACTGCCGCTATCCCGGATAATCTCATGGAAGCAGTTGCGGTTGAATCTGAGACCCAGTGCGGAGCCTATATGGGAGTGACGGACCCTGTCTACTTTACTATGCCAAACAGCTCTGAAGCCACACCGGGAGGCAGTTCCTTAGCAGCCGCGGCTTTAAAGGGACAGTTGCCGCGATTTACAAAGGGACAGGTTGATTACACAGTAAAGACACAGTGTGGAGCTTTGGCTCTGGGACGACCCCTATTCAACATGACTGCATTTGAAAAGAGCTTAAAGATAGTCTCCCTTTACTTGCTGGATCCCTCCTTTATATCGGAGGCGGTAAGATTCTTTAAACCACAAAGACCGTTAAGAGTTATGAAGGTGGGGATAGGATAGCTAGATAGCTCACATGGAAGGGCCTGTGCCACCTAGACATTTATTAACCTGCACAGGATGAACAGGACTGGAACTTTATAAGTTTTACCCCATCACTATAGCCAGTTCATTTTAGATGTGATACAGAGTGTTCTGGAGTCTATGTTAACATGCCAATATTCATGCCACTTGAAATTGCTTTCTATGCTTTCTCTACCTTATGAAGTGTTATTGAGGACAGAAACTGTAAATATGAATGACTGTTAATAGAATTGACTGAGTGTTTGTACATGAAGACGTTAAGCCTGTCACACAGAAAATATTCCAAGGTGCTGCCTACACTGGTACTCTATTGAGGTAATAGTTAGGTATTGTTATTCAGTGGTAATACCCCATTGTACCTAGGACATTAGACCTAATGTAGTGTGCCAGCAAAAGACAACTCTTTTATATGGGAGGTTTTATAGATCAGGTGGGATACTCTACCAATATGCAACCATCATAGCCACTATGCAAACAAGAATAGCTTTTGTCATGTTCCTTGCGGCCGGAAGGACATGGAAATTTCAGTTTAATGAGGCTGTCTGTGACCTGTAACGTAGTCATCCCCTACCAGCTGGCTTACTAGTTCCTTGCGCAGAATTCCACACCACATTATTGCATGGTCTGGCTATTCCTCAGTTGTCTTAGTGGACACCTATAAAGAAGTAGCTCAGTCCCAGTATGGCTTTAACTGTACATTTGTATACTGCCCTCACCACTCAAGGGAACATTCCTGTATCAGAGACTTATTAGATCTGAGTTGGTCACTACTCTAATGTGGTTTCTAGTTCTTTTTCTTTCTTTTTTTTCCTATCAGGGGGCACGGCCTCTAAATAGAAAGTGAATAGCCATTCCCTTATGGTACCTTAGTTGATTAATATAAGATGGTTCTCATGTGAGCTAAGCTGTTTCATTAGATATCTTCACTCATATGTTAATGTTATTATTAAAATTAAGAAAATGAGGTTAACTGAGACCCCAAAGCGGTCTCTTCAGTCCCAAATGACCACCCACAGTATCATAATATTCTGGAGGTCCAAAAGTGGCCTTATGCTTTTCCGGGGAGGTCCTCAGACGACACACTCCTCACATACTATTTACATGAGAATCGTATTACTTTATGTGTATTATTCATGATTTTATACCGTTGACTGAATCCATTGTATTTCTGATACTATTTCTTGTGATACGCAAGTTGTCTCTGTTATAACAATATTGTTTGTTGTGAAATCAACCTCAATAAAAACATTTAAAAAAAAAAAAAATGTTTATGTGCATGCAAAAGAGGTTAATTTGAGCAGCTTACGTTAATTTTGAAACAAATAAACTGGAAATGCAAAAAAAAAAAAAAAAAAGAAAAAAAGAAAAACAAGATAAGAGACTCACAGGAAGAACAGCTAATTCAGAAATTCTACTAGCAGAAGAAATAGGCAAAAGAAACAACATATTCCAGAACAAAAAGCTGAATATACAAATTATGCATACGTTCAAAAGGAGGAACCTACAAAACTTTTATAAACACATTAAGGTTCCTAGGAGGAGAAATTATTTTAATCACAGCCTGTTTTAATCCTGACTAAAGCTTGAACAAAACTCTGAATATCAGGAAATTTAGCAATCTTAAGAGAAGAAAAAAAAAAAAAAAAAAAAAAAAAAAAAAAAAGACTGAAAGAGCCGAAATCTGTCCCTTTAAAAACTGGCAAATAAACCCTTATCCAAACCATCTTGAAGAAATTGAAGAATTCTAGGAATTCTAAAAGAATGCAGCTACAACTATGTTTTACACACAAATAAATAAAGGCCTTCCAAACCCAATGATAAATCTTCCTTGTCACAGGTTACGGGCCTAAATCAAAGTTTCAATGACAGAATCAGAAAAACCAAAGAACTAAACGTTCAATCTCCAAGCCATCAAGCTTAGAGATTTGAGATCCTGATGAGAAAAAAAAACAGACCTTGAGACAAAAGGTCTTGGAGCAGAGGAAGAGCCAATGGAGGACAACTGGACATCTCAACTAGATCTGCAAACCAAGTTCTGTGAGGCCAGGCTGGAGCAAAATCAGAATTACTGAGATTTTCTGCTTGATTATGGCCATTAATCTTGGCAATGGAACAAGAAGAGGAAAAACGTAATCCAGATGAAACAACCAAGGAGTTACTACAGCATCCACAAACTCCACCTGAGAAGCCCTGGACCTTTCAAAAGTATCTGGGTATTTTGTTGTTTAATTTAGAAGCAATCAGATCTATTTCTAAACAGTTTTCCGACAGATTGTGGATCTGAGAGATTGAACAAAGATTGATCTCTGCCCAAGTCAGAATTTGAGACACCCCCATCATCGCCAGGGAACTGCGAGTCCCCCCGATAATTGATCAAAGCCACTGCTGTGACATTCTCTAACATGCAATGCAGACAAGTCTCTCTTTTCAGGAGAGGACAAATCTGAAGAGCCCTGAAAATTGCACAGAACATTTATTGGTAACCTTTCCTCTCGAGGAGACCAAAGTCCCTGTTCCCTCAGGGACCCCAAATTGCACCCCAACCCGAAAGACTTGCATCTCTCATGATCATGGTCCATTTTTGACTGACAAAGGATGCCCCTTGAACAATGGACTGATGATTTATCCACCAAGACAAAGATTACCTTGTTCTGAAATCCAGAAAAATCTTCTGAGACAACAGATTGTAATCTCTGCATCACTGACGAAGCATACAAATCTGAAGTGGTCTTATGTGAAACTGAGCAAATGGAATAGCATCTAAAAGCGGTTATCCTCAGACCTAAAACTTCCATGCAAAGAGCTACTGAAAGAAAAGGGACAGACTGAAGATTTGCACAAGCTGCGAGAAGTTTCAGCCTTCTCTGATTAGTTAGGGACATTCACATAGAGACTGAATCTATATCAGACCTAGGAATATAACCCTCGACTGAGGAGTAAGAGCACCCTTTTGAAAATGTATTCTTCAACAATGCTTTTGAAGAAACAACAAAAGAGTGCCTAGAACTTTTGTAAAAATCCTGTGAGCAGTAGCAAAACCAAACTGAAGTGCAACAAACTAAAAAAGTTTGTCCAGTCCAATGCAAATCTTAGAAAACGATAATGATTATGGGTGAATAGGTATAGGAAAATAAGCATCCTTCATATCTATTGTGGACATAAACTGTGCTTGCTGAATAAAAGGAACAGTCTGTATAGTTTCCATCTTAAAAGAAGAAACCCTAAGAAACATGTTTAGTCTTTAAATCAAGAACAGGCCTGTAAATTCCCTTCTTTTTAGGAACAATAAAGAGGTTGGAATGAAATCCATGACCATATTCTGACCTTGGAACTAGGACTATTACACCCATAGACTCTAAGTCGATGACTGACTAAAAGAAGGCGCTTGCCTTCACAGGATTCTTTGGAACACGTGACAGAAGAATACTTCCCCTTCAATTTGAAACCAATTCTGTATCCCTGGGAAACTAGATTAGAACCCATTGATCTTGAACACACTGAAATCATTCCCCCTGAAAAATGTGTAATCTGCCCCCTACCAGATGATCTGGATCGGGGGCAGCACCTTCATGCTGACTTGATAGAAGAGACAGGTTTCGTAGACTGCTTATACTTGTTCTTGTTAGGAATTGGCTTTCTTGAAAACTGGAAGAACTCTGTGTTTGAGAGGAAGGGGAGGACTTTTGGTTCCTGCATTGACAAAAGGAAAGAAAATTATTAGAAATCTGGCTTTACCCTTAGACTTCTTATTTTGAGGAAGAAAAGCTCCCTTACCTCCAGTCATAGTGGAAATAAAAGAATCTAAAACCAGGCCCAAACAAAAAACTTTTCCCCAACAAGAAAGTGTCAGTCTAGACTTAGAAACCATATCAGCTGACCATGATTTCAACCATAAGGCTCTCTTGGTCAAAACTGATAATGCCATATTCTTGGCATTTATTTTAATAATGTCAACAACAGCATCACAAATTAAAGCATTAGCTGTCTTAGGAGTTTTAACTGATTAAAAAAAAAAAAAAAAAAAAAAAACACCAGCAGACTCTACTAAAAACTGTTTAGACAAACCTTCACATCAGAGTAGAGGCTGCAGCAAAGCAAGCAATACTAATTGCAGGTCTAAAAAGAAAAACCTGCTTGTTGAAAAGCCTTTCTATTGAAATATTCTAACTTTCTATCCATATGGTCCTTTAAATAGGTACTATCCTCAAGAGGAATAGAAACACTGAACAACAGAAGTCTTTTAAAAAGCGTTACTGAATGAGAAGCAGAAAGTATAAATGAGTAGTTCAAATTGAAGAACACAGAAACAGCAAGTGTGGACATTGGCCCAAGGCTGAACACTAGAGTCCTGTTCTATTTCAGAAAACCTTAGTAGGTTGCAGAAACAAAAAAGTCCAATGGTTACCGATGCTCAAATAGTTTACTATACACAGTGGGTACAGATATAGAGATTGTCATGGGATTCCAGGTAGGTACAGCAGGCACAGCTGGTTAGCGGAAAGCTGACACTGATTTAGTAGACAGACACGGGAGATTTAGCAAGCACAGGATACCCAGCGGGATTGGTACAGAAGGCACAGCCGATTTGAAGAAAGCCGTCACTAGTATAGCTGACACAGGAGACTCAGCAAGCACAGGATTACCCAGTGGGTACGGTTGGTGAGACTGTCACAGGATACCAGGTAGGTACAGGAGGCACAGCTGGTTTGAGGAAAGCTTTCACTGGTATAGCAGATAGGATTCCCAGCAGACTTTTGGCAAAAAATATCTGAGCCAAAATGCTTTCAAGACTGTCTGGTATGGTATATTTATTTATAAGCAAGCATGATAGAGGAGCCAACTAGGAGTAAAGCTATATTGGATTTAGTGCTATCAAACAATACAGATATAATATCAAACATAGAAGTTAAAGAACATTTGGGTAACAGTGATCAAAACATGGTCACATTTGAAATCTCTTTTCATATGCAGTGTTTTAAAGGCTTAACTAAGACTTTTAATTTCAAGAAAGCAAAATTCAACGATTTAAGGAAATCATTAAATAATATAAATTGGGACAATGTATTTTCTAATAAAAATACAGAGGATAAATGGATAATATTTAAAAATTTGTTAAATAAATATACATATCAATACATACCATATGGTTATAAAAATAAAAATAAAAAAACTAAGCCGTTATGGCTAAATAAAAATGTGTTAAAAGAAATTAGGAAAAAACGTAGGGCATTTAAATTATTAAAAGAAAATAGTACAGACTCAGCATACAATATTTATAAGGAATGTAACAAAGCATGCAAAAAAGCAATCAAATTAGAATCCTTGGCAATTAATTTTTCATTTTCAATTTTGGCTAAGTCTAACCCTAAAAGGTTCTTTAAGTACATAAATAGCAAAAAGTCTAAGAAGGATAATATAGGTACATTAAAATGTGTGGAGGGTAGCATGATAAATAATGACAGGGAGAAGGCTGAGGTACTAAACCAGTTTTTTTCTTCAGTATACACAAGAGAGGAACCATTGAATGATACTTTGGAACAGAATAGAACATGCCAGTCCATACCACTAACTGGGTTTTGTTTAGAGGATATCAGGAAAAAACTAAAAAATATTAAGGTAAATAAAACTCCAGGCCCAGATGGAATACACCCAAGGGTGTTAAGTGAACTTAGCACTGTTATAGACAAACCTTTACTCTTAATTTTTCAAGACTCATTATCCTCAGGCATGGTACCCCAGGATTGGCGTAAAGCTGATGTGGTGCCACTCTTCAAAAAGGGAAGCAGGGATGATCCAGGAAGCTATAGACCAGTTAGTCTGACATCAATAGTGGGGAAGATATTTGAAGGGATTATAAGGGATTATATTGATGAGCATATTCGTGTAAACAAGATTATGAGTTCTAATCAGCATGGCTTTAGGAGAAATAGATCATGTCAAACTAATCTAATTAGATTCTACGAGGAAGTAAGTAAAAATATAGATAAAGGGGAATCAGTTGATGTGATATACTTAGATTTTGCAAAGGCATTTGATACAGTGCCACATGAGAGATTAATGCACAAAATTAAGGGACTGGGAATAGCTGAAAATGTTAGCTCATGGATAAATAACTGGATAAAAGATAGGGAGCAACGAGTAGCAGTAAATGGATCATACTCAGATTGGACAAAGGTAATCAGTGGCGTCCCCCAGGGATCAGTACTGGGCCCTGTTCTTTTTAATATTTTTATAAATGACTTGGAGCAAGGATTAAATAGCGACATCTCTATTTTTGCAGATGATACTAAGTTAAGTAAGGTCATTAGGTCAGAGCAGGATGAACTCTCTTTGCAAAGGGATTTGCTAAAATTAGAACTATGGGCAAGTGAATGGAAAATGAGATTTAATACGGAAAAATGTAAGGTTCTACATTTTGGAAGTAAAAATAAGCAGGCTATGTATTTTTTAAATGGGACAAGACTTAGCCAAACACAGGAGGAAAGGGATTTGGGAGTAGTAATAGACAACAAGCTAAAGATGAGTGCACAATGCAGGGCAGCGGCTTCAAAGGCTAATAAGATACTAGCATGTATTAAAAGAGGCATTGATTCAAGGGAGGAAAGCATAATTCTGTCATTATATAAAGCCCTGGTAAGACCTCACCTTGAGTTTGGAGTGCAGTTCTGGGGACCGATTGCTAAAAAAGATATTGCAGAACTAGAAAAAGTTCAGAGAAGGGCCACAAAGCTAATAAGGGGATTGGAGAAATTAACCTATGAGGAGAGGCTAGCCAAACTGGGTCTGTTCTCTTTAGAAAAAAGGCGCTTGAGAGGTGACATGATTACTTTATATAAATATATTCAAGGCCCATATACAGAGATGGCAGAAGCTCTTTTTATTCCAAGAAAATTGGTTCTGACAAGAGGTCATAATTTAAGGTTGGAGGAAAGGAGATTTAATCTCCTGCAACGGAAACGTTTTTTCACTGTAAGAGCAATAAAATTGTGGAACTCATTACCAAAGGAGGTAGTGAATGCCAATACCATAGATACATTTAAAAATAGTCTGGATAAATTTCTGTATATAAACAAAATTCATGGATATGATTGCTAGTATTAAATGGGTCACATTTTAATGGGGTTATTTAAGCTTAACTGGAGCTTTTTGTAAGTATTTTAGATTTGTATAGGTTGAACTCGATGGACTTCAGTCTTTTTTCAACCTTATCTACTATGTTACTATGTTACTATGTTATGTTATGACTAAACCATTTTAACTGTGCAATATTGGACTCATATTCTTTTTAAATTTTCATTGCATTTATTTAGCACTATTTTTTTTTACTTATGTATTTTATTGTTACAAATATGCAGTATTATATTACAATTTTTTTCTTTATATATTGTGCTCCAAATTTTTCATAAAGATATGAGACCATTTTTACTTGTATATTATTAGGGGGGTAGGTGCCTTGAATTTAGATTTCAGAATAACCTCTCTCTAAGGCATAAGGGGAAAAAAGTACGGAACCGTTACAATGGGATACCAAGTTGGTATAGCAGGCACAGCTGGTTTGAGGAAATCTGTTACTGGTATAGCAGACACAGGATACTCAGCAGGCACATGATACCCAGCGGGTAGGGTTGGTGAGACTGTAACGTGATACCAGGTAGGTACAGCAGGCACAGCTAATTTAAGGAAAACTTTCACTATTATAGCAGACACAGGATACCCAGCTGGCACGTAGAGGCAAGCAGCAGCTGGAAAACTAACCTTGGCATTTGCCGAGACAAGGAGGGACGCTTCTTAAGGTAAGCACTCGACAATAGTATTTTATCTAGCCAGAGTAGAAATAGCCCCATCTACCTTATGGATAGTTTCCCAAAGCTCTATATTAGAAGCAGGTAAAGGAAATATCTTCAATTTTAAAGCAGATTTAAAAAGGGATACCTGGCTTAGACCACTCTTTAGAAATCAATTCAGAGATAGCATTTGGAACTGGAAAAACCTCTGGAAACTTAGCAGAAGGTTTAAAAATCAAATCCAATTGCTTAACAGACTTATCTTCAAAAAAAAAAAAAATGTTCAGAAACATGTAGCTCAACAGACTTAGATCTATTTAAATCAGATAAGATAGTGGAGGGAATTTATGCTTCCTTGAAGGAGGCATAGCTGTCAACATATACAGTAGAGCATACAAAATCTTAAATCCTGGAGCAAAATCTGAAAAACTCCCTTGTATAATGCAAACAAAGGGAGGACAGGTACCCTTAGAAGCAAGAGCTGCATTGGTATGATTAGAATGCATTAAAGGGACATTATACACTAGATTTTACTTTGCATAAATGTTTTGTAGATTATCCATTTATATAGCCTAGACAGGTGTTTTTTTTTTAAATGTATAGTTTTGCTTATTTTGTAATAACATTTTCAGACTCCTAACCAAGCCCCAAAGTTTTAGGAGAATACTGATGTATACCTACTCCAGCTTGCTTCTGTTTGTTTAAAGAGTCTTTTCATATGCAGAGGAAGGGGGAGGTGGGGGGGGGGGTGTCTGCTTTCATTGGGTTTTCCAGTCAACCTAATCAAAAGTGCTAAACTGGGAGCTTCTAAGTAAGTTTTAAAAGGTTTTATACTGAATTTTTAGATCAGCACCTGGGCATATTATTCTTTATAGTAGTGTCTATTACATGCAGTTATATGAAAATTGGTGTATACTGTCCTTTTAACTGATCCATACAAGATTTGCAAAGCTTAGCATGGGGTATAATATAAACAAGCTTGCAAAACACACTCTTAAAGTGATGATAAACTTTTAATAATAAAATGCCATAAATGTAATATTTGCAAAGTATGTGTGTACTTTTTTTTTTTAAAATCCATCTGTGAAAGGGTTAAATTAGTGCATATAGTAATGCTTCTATTACAATGTTATTCCGGCCCACATGGAATTTTTGATGACAATTCCAGTGAACATCCAATCAACATGTCTGTCAGTTGACAATCTTGAAGTCCAGCCCCTTTAAAGTCCATAGAAAGCCTATGTAGAGAGTGGATGTGACTGTTCTATACATTACAAGCCCAGCCAAAAGAGGAAATGAAGGGGGGCGGAGGAACAGACAATACCAATTAGGATTATAAACCTTTTATTATAAAATATATACACACACTTTAAAAAAAATTATCTTGTGGTTTTACTTGCAAACTAATATATGTTTTACCGCAACATTCTTACAGTCTTAAATTTACCATCACTTTAACATTCCTGCTTTTTCAAATAAAGATACCAAGAAAACAAAGAAAAAATGATAATAGGACTAAAATCGAAAGATGCTTGAAATTGCATGCTCTATCTGAATCATGAAAGAAAATTTTTGGGTTTACTACCCCTTTAATTTTAGTTGGAATGAGTTCAGTGGATCTTGCTTCTGAGGTACTAACATTTACAGTAGCAAGAACAGATTCAGTATGCTTCATAATGAAGTAACAGGCTTAAGAAACCACAGAAATAATTAATGTGGAAGCAAAATCAATTATTAAAAGCATAATAGTCATGAAAGTAAATAAAAAGACAGGAGAAACAAAATCCTACACCCCAAAAGAAAAACTCTAGGCAGAATTGAAAATCTTACCCCCTCCACAAAAATATAAGTGTTAATTCTTCATCCAGCAGCGCTAAAGAGATGAAGAGCGCAAATCCAACACAGCAAAGAGGGAAAAACAAACAAAAGGCCAGCAACTGACAGGTGCACAAGCTGCCTAAATAGACTGAGTGTGCGAAAAAACTGAAGCACAGTAAAAAGCCGACAAATATCAGCAGCGTAAAAAACAAGAACGTGCACTAACCTGCCGGCCCGACATGCACAACATTTAAATTATACGCACAAAGATTTAAAAATACAGAGCATTAAAAATTAAACAATCTGACAAGTGCAAATACCAGAAGAGTTAACACTTAACAGCATATAGCATGCTACAACATCTGACACGCATTAATACATATAGGGTGTAGAATTCCATAATAATTCCTAAAGCCTAATATAATATAAAAATGCCTGTCACAACAGTCCCCTGGCTATGTTGTACAACCTCAAGAGTACCTACTAATAACCTATAGGCTAAGTGATTGCCTACAAAATAAACCTCGATACTCACCTACTAGGCACCCACACTACTGTATTAACCATTTGCAGGAAATTACTGCTTCCAGTAGATAGCCAATCCAGTGCTATACACAGGACAATAGAGGATCTACTGTATGTATATGGAGTATTACAATGATCCAACAGGAGGAGGCTAGGGACTAGTCCCTGCAATACCTGTGGCAAGCCTGTGACCAACTCTCACTGGCTGTAGTTGTGCAACTTCTCCATACTCCAAAAGCTTCCCTCTGTCAAACAGTAGCTATCAGAGGGGAAAACTGGGCCTCAAATTGGTTTGGAGGACCCCTCTCGCTTATCAACATCTGGAGAAAATTCATTATTTACCTTCCTCCTGTGGAGCCAAAAAATAAGACTAGTTTCCAGTAAGGTGGAGTTTTTAAGGATCCTTGGAGATCTTTGCCTCCTCCTAGTGGTCAGGAGAGGTATTTCCCAGGAGTAAGGGCTTGTGGACTCTCACCACCTTTATGAAAGAAATAAAGAAAACCAAAGAGGAAGAAATACTAAGATACTGCACAGTAAGGCTCAAATCATGATTAGAACAGTTCCAAGTTCCCTAACAGCAGTAATGCGTTTGGAAGGAAATTAATCTGTCCACAGAATAGTTCAATTGGAACTCAAAAAAGGGGTGAGAAGAGCAAACTCTGTAGCAATGCAGACATAAATGAAAAGTAAGTGTAAAGCCAAATAGGCTTGCAGCGGCATAAGGGTTAAGGCTGTCAGGGAGAGTGAAGATAGAGGGAAGTTTTTTTGTGTAAATTGCAACAATGTTGCAGGGGCAGAAAGTGGCTTACCTTTCTTATGCTGGTGCCTGCAGTTCCTGTTCGATCCTGGACAAGAAGCTGACAAGTTGATTCTCCTCTCCATTTTCAATTCTTCTGCCATCATGAGACGTTCAAGACGGTCTTCTGCTCCACCCCTGAGATTTAGAGAGGGAAATATACCGGTTACTAGGCGTGGTCTACACGGACAGCAGCTAAGTATCAATACAAATGATGAAGTTGTCCCTCTCTCCCAAGTCATTGAAGAAACTCCTTCCTCACCACCCCCTCTTTAGGGCCCTGTTCAAATTCCTGTCTCCACACCAATACAACCTTTACTCGCTACGGGTTGATATTCACCCCCCCCCCCCAACTTCCTTGCTTCCTATCCCCTCTAATTCAGGAGTCTGGGCCTGTCACTTCAGAACTTCAGGATGAGGTGGAAAATCTAGCAGCCCCAGCACCCTTGGGTCATAACCTTAATCCAGACATGTCCTTTTTGAGTATGTTTTCTGCCCTCCCACCCCCTGTGGCAGGGGCAGTAGCATCCCTGCTTTCTTCTCTGGCAACAGCTATTTCTGCTGGGCTCCCCATACAAAATTTTAATCAGGATAACCAAAAAGCTGTTCAAACTCAACCCCTCCAGCCTTTCTGCTCCCCCTGCAACTCAGTATAATTTGGCACCAGAACTGCCATCTTTGGGTCAACCCACGAGGCTTTCCTCATCAGTAGCCATCCCCCTCCCCCTGCCAATATGTCGATTAGCCCACACACGTTGGCTCCTCCCCTATCTCACAGGTGGCACGTAACTTATTTACGCAGGTGCCCCCTGGCCCTATAATTGGCACCATTGATCTAAATGTAAACCCAGGATACCCTCACCTTCTGACCAGGCCTCATACTTCTAGGCCCGCGCTGACGTCACTTCTGGTTGGGCATAATTATGTCCCTGGTGACGTCAGCGCTTTTACTACTTACACCGTTGGCGATTAAGGCTCAGGAGATCCTCACTCGGCAGGCACATTGGTTTTGCCTCCCCAAGGAACCCCCTTGGCTCCTTTGACTGGCCCGTATGCATCTGGGCCCTTGCTGATGTCACTTCCAGTTGGGCGTCATTACGCTTCCGGTGACGTCAGTGACTCACATAGGCACACAAGAGGAGGGATGGCGACCAGACGCGGAACCCAGGCAGGTGAGCACTGTAAGCGCTCTATGGCTGGGGGCCACCTAGTCGGTCGCCGGAGGGGCCTGGGGACTTTTAGAACAAGCGGAAATGCTCTATCAGTGGGTAATGTGGCGGTAAGAAATGAAGGCCATGGTGACATGGATGTAACTAGTGAAAGGGCTAATGTCAAAGTTCAGTCAATGGTCCTTAACATACAGTGTGAAATAAATATGGGTAGTTCAGGAAATTCCAACCAAGGCAATGTTTGTGGTGTGACTGGGTATGATGCAGAGGTACAACTGAGGAATGTTAGTATTGCGACTGGGCAGAATGTGAGCATGCAGGCAGTTAATCATATGTATGTGCACATACAGAATGTTAATACCCCAATTATTCATGTTGCAAATCCCACCGTTTCCATGCATAATGGTGAGGTTGTTAATGTGATCAGCCAGAATGTTAGCAATGTGAATGTGCAAGATGCTCCCATATCCGTCTCTGAAGCAAGTGTTCATACTGTTAATGCGCCCATATCTGTCACTGAGGTGAGTGTTCATACTATTAATGGACCCATGCAAGTGGTGGATAATGAAAATGTGGTGGTGCAAAGGTGTGCGAATGTGCAAACCATAGGGACTTCAGGATTAGGATCCCAGGCCCATCTGGGGACCATTCCACAAGGGGTGGGGAATGTTGGTAAACAGGGAGCAGGGGGGTCCTCTCAGGCCACACCTGGGATTCCTCTGGCTTCAGGGCTCACGATTTTCTGTTTTGCAGGAGGTTTTATCTGGAAAGCAGATTTCCACCGTTGCCTCTCCTCTGGCGATGGCCACCCCATCACCGGTCATGGCATCTAAAGGTACAGCAACCTCATTATCTACAGCAGCCTTTTCAGCTACAACACTGCCACCAATTCCAGCTACATCAGCGAATGATATTGTCAACTCTGGGGGATCAGTCCCTACGCCGGTGTAGACATACCCAGAGGGTACAGCAGCAGCAACAGAGGTTCCTACTACATCTGCCACTGGGAACGGTGAGTCGACTTCACCTAAACACCCTAGGGAACACTTATCAGACTGATCCACTACTGACTCTGACTTAGATAGTGACACGTCTTTAGGTCTAAAATCCAAAAGGGCAAAAGCGTATGTATAAAATGCTTAAGGAGATAAGGTCAGTTGCAAAAGGATCAGAGGGTGGAGGTAGTGGCTCCGTTAGTTCAAGGGCAACCACAGGCAGCCCCAGTGGTGTTTACCAGAAACGTAGCTTTAGCAGGTGAGCTTCTTTTGGAGTTATCGTGCCCAATTTTTTCGCTTCATGGTCAACTGAAGCAGAAGTTAGTAAGGAGAATTCAGGAGGGTCGTTATGTAAACATTTTCAAACTCTCTCTTGAAGTGCATAGGCAGAAGGAAAAAAGTACGAATGGAACCGGGCCTAAACGAGTTGAGACCTGAAACATTTGACCAGTGGCTAAAATGCTTCAGGCTCCTCTCTAGATCTAGACAAATACCCAGACCAGGGACAGACATTGCTGAAGCACGCCGACACCATACACTGGATTTATCAACACCATAAAGACAGTGTGTGGAGGGAGTATGACTCAAACTTTAGGGAAAATATGGCCAGGAATTCTTCCCTAACGTTTGTGTCCCAGGAAATGCATTTGTGGTCCCGTTTAGGCTCTGAAAGATCTCCTTCACCACCGCCAGCTAGTAGAGGCATAGGGGCACAGTTTCAGAACAAGAATAGGCATAAGGGCCAGGAGTGCTGGGCCTTTCAGGAAAAAAGGTGTGACAAAAGGCACCGCCTGTCTTTATCGGCACATATGCAAGTTCTGCGGGGCATTTCATCCTGGAGCAGATTGCTCAAGGAGAAAAGACTCTAGTGCAGATAAGTCAACAGCCCATCAACCTCCTACAGCTAAGGGTGCCCACCCTGGTGAGGGTGGACGCTCTTGAGCTATGGTGGCGCACATACCCAGACAGTCAAATAGCAGGCTTGCTCTTGGCGGGATTTAGGAATGGATTTATGATCCCGATCAGCAAATCTGTCATCTGTTCTCACAACCATCGTAATTTGAAATCCGCTTACCAGCACCCAGGAGTGGTTAGGGATAAACTAGCGCAGGAAATATCTTTGGGAAGAGTAGTGGGCCCCTTTAGCATCCCTCCTTTTCCTAACTTGGTTATCTCTCCTCTGGGAGTGATACCAAAGAAGGAACCAGGGAAGTTTAGACTGATTCAGCACCTTTCCTACCCCAAGGGAAACTCAGTTAATGATGCAATTGATCCTGAGCTCAGCACGGTCCACTACCAGTCATTCGATAAGGCGCTTAACTTGGTCCATGGCTTTGGAAGAGGTGCTTTGTTAGCAAAACTGGATATTGAGTCTGCTTTTCGTCTCCTTCCTTTACACCCCAAGTCCTTTCCCCTTATGGGATGTAAATTTGAGGGTAGCTATTACATCGATTCTTACCGATGGGTTGCGCCATTTCATGCTCCCTTTTTGAGTGCTTTAGCACATTTTTACATTAGGCAGTGGCTAAACTTGTGGGAGGTGATTACATAGCTCACTATCTCGATGACTTTCTCTTAGTTGGGGAACGGGATACGGACAGGTGTATCCGGCTCATGGGAGAAATGAGAAGCCTCATGTCACAGCTAGGCGTTCCACTAGCGGAAGATGAAACCCAAGGTTCATGCACTACATTGACCTTCCTGGTCATTGAAATAGACACCTTGCAGATGATTTGCAGGTTACCCATGGATAAAAGGTAAAGAATATGTTGGTTTCAGTTCGGGCGGCTGTGTCCAAGAAATATGTATCTTTGAGGGACCTTCAGTCTCTATTGGGTTTGTTGAACTTTGCTTGTAGGGCGATTCCCATGGGGAGGGGTTTCAACAGGAGGCTAGAAAGTCATCTTAAGGGTAATCCCAGGGCATCGGACAGAATACTTATCTCAAGAGACATGATAGAGGACTTGAAAGTTTGGGAAACATTCCTGATGCAGTTTAACGGTATCAGTGTGTGGCAATCTAGCCCGATTTCTAGTCAGACCCTGCATTTGTTTACTGATGCAGTGGGTTCTCATGGTTATGGGGCTTATTTTCAAGGGGAGTGGTGTGCCGGGCACTGGCCATCGAAATGGAGTTCTGCTCCTCTCATCAGGAACCTAACACTTCTGGAATTGTTTACCATTGTCATGGCAGTCGAGCTGTGGGGGCAGAGACTGTGGAATAGATCAGTAATTTTTTGGACAGACAACCTGAGTGTTGTACACTCCATTAACAGACTTTCTGCATCCTCTGTTACCGTGGTGCGATTGTTACGACATCTGGTTTAAAGGTGCCTTCAGCTCAACATTCACTTTCAGGCTAGTCATGTTCCAGGGGTCAGTCAACAATGTTCTGGCAGGTGCCCTCTCTAGGTTTGATTGGGCGACTTTTAGGAGATTAGCACCACGGGCGGCCAAAGAAGGACTAATCTGTCCCAGTTTCCTTTGGCAGCTGGTGGAACCTGGCTCTCCTTAATTCCCTTACTCCACTCATCCTTCGCCCCAGCAACTTGGCAAACCTACGTTAGCCATTGAAAAGAGTGGGACCAATTTTGCAGTACGCGAGGGGCAGAGTCATCAGTTAGTTCTCAGGTGATGTTGTGCAAGTGGCTGCTGGGATCAGGCGACCCCACAGGGAATTTTTTCATTAGGCAGGCTCTCAAGGGTTGGGGGCGGTTGCAGGCCAATAAGAATGATATTAGAGACCCCATTACTCGGGACCGACTTGAGGCTGGTAGCAGTTTTACCTAACATTTGTAATTCAGAATTCGAGGTTATGCTTTTCAAGGCAGCTTTTGTCCTAGCATTTGAAGGCGCCCTGCGAATCGCAGAACTCGTATCCCCTTCCAGGAAGCATGTCAGCAAGGGCATACAGTTAGATCACGTTAAGATCTCTCCTCCGGCGGTTTTAATTTTCGTGCCAAAATCAAAAACGGACCAAGAAGCTAAGGGAACTTGGCTCATTTTTTCTGATCGACAGGATGTGTGTTGCCCTGTAGCGACTTTATCGGCATACTTACATCGCAGGCTGGCAGGGGGCGGTCAATTCCTGGTGCACGAGAATGGGTCAGCCCTTTCCGTTTACCAGTTCGGCAGGATCTTAGCGCAGGCTTCGGTGATGGCCAGGTTTGACCCGTCTAGGGTAATCCCTTATTCATTTAGGATTGGGGCGGCTAAGCACACCGCTTTGCAAGGGGCGACAGCGCATACCATTAAAAAATTGGGTCGCTGGCGCTCAAATCGCTATAGATTGTATGTACCCCATTATAAGTAGGCGACCTGTGTTTCGGGTAAACAGTGTTTTTTGGATCTGGGTTTCTGTGGAAGGGGACACTTGTGATTAAGGCTAGCTAATTTCTGTTTTCTAGGTGCACACAAGGCTGCTTTGAGAGTATGGATCGTAGTCCCTTCTTTCATTCATTGGGTGACAATCGGTGCCCTCACCAAGGCTGGGGGCAGAATTTGGGTTTTCCTACAGCTAAGGCTTCAATCCACTGGTTAGGGTTTAGGGGTATGTGTTGGCCCCAGCTTCCCAATGTCCTTATGGATGCCCACGGGCGGTGGGGTAAACCCCACATTATTCTAATCCACCTGGGGTATAACGATATGGGCGCCATCCCTTCATTAGAGCTTACCAAAATGATTCAATCTGATCTAAGCTGGTTAAGGGCACGGATGCATGGGGTCACCATTGACTGGTCGAATGTAATAGCTATATGGCAGTGGCAATATATGGGATCCTCTAGTGCAGCCTATAGGGTCAGAAAGAAGCTAAACAGGGATGTGGGGGCTTTTGTCACTGGTTCCCATGGCTTCATGGTACGGCACAATGGCATTACGGCTGACAGGCGGGAGCTCTATAGACCCAATGGGGTCCACCTAACTGATACAGGTCTAGATTTATTTTTAGGGGATTTAACGAGGGCTCTCGCTCCCTACCTGTAAGTCAGGTCGGGTGGGTGGCGGCAAGTGATATCTGAGATGCTATCCCTTGTGGTGGGATGTTTGCGGCCAGGAGCATACTGAGATGGCGAACGGGGGGAGTGATGGCCAGGTTGATGAGGGTGGGGCCGATTACTTCAGTTAACTGGAATGCTCCTCCCCCCTGGTAGGTAGGCCAGGAGAACACGGAACACCCCTAGTAGCATCTCCATCCCTCGAGCAGAGTTTTCTGCTGTTGCCTAGATCAGGCCTCTCTCCTCTTCTGTCCGGGGTTTAGTCTTAGCCTCTCATTTGCCGCCATCTGTTTAGTCTGTTGGTTTTTTTTAATATTTATTCCTAAATTAATAAGTTAATAAAGGGGACCAGTGATGGTCCAAATTTTACCCAAAACTATTGTGTCTGTCGTTATTAAAGGTTGGCCATGTGGGTCGTTTAAGCTATATTAAGAGTTATATGTTTTCCCTCCCTCTTTCCTGGGATCGACATGGTAAGCCTTTAATCCTTTATGGTTTTAGTATCTCAACATATTAAAGTACTTTTAATGCTTATAGAAGAATTTTGGAAATTTGGCAGGTTATAACACTGCTAGTCTTCCTTTGTTGAGAAGATTAGTATAAGGAGAAAAAACTCCAAGCATAAATATTTTATCTTTAAAATGTAACCATCACTGGTAGAAGGATGCTTGGATCATCTGATGTTTTCCCTAATGATCCAATTTTGAGTTCTCGTTTAACAAGTTGGAGAAACATTTTTTTTTTCTTTTTTAAATCTTATTTATTGGGATTTTTACAAGTTTTTACAATGAACATAGATTGATAGAATACAAAAAAAATTGGCAAATATATACTGTATGTATAACAAAATAATAAAATTTCCTTTGAGAATAAAAATAACTATTCACAATATTCCATAATACAAAGAATAAACTAATACATCCTTAGTTTATTGAAAGCATACACACACAAAAAAAAGTATAAGACCCCATATGTACTTTTTACTCCTTCTCTCTCTCTCTCTCTCTCTCCTTCCAAAACACCAATCAATCAATAATCAAAACAATTTCTTCATAGGGATACATTTGTTGCAGTACAATTTGGTCTAAAGATTTAATATAAGGAGCCCTTTTTTATATTTTTCAGCTTTAAAAAAATTGTATACTAAATTGTTCAAAAATCATTTTACTATGAGTTAAAGGATTACTTTCTGTTATAATTTTTAAGATTTAAAGGAGTATCAGAGCGCCAACTATAGAAGGCAGGGTCCCCAATTAGAAACAATTTTCAAAGTGTAGTTTCAAAAAAAGTGAAAGTGAAACTACACTTTGAAAATTGTTTCTAATTGGGGACCCTGCCTTCTATAGTTGGCGCTCTGATACTCCTTTAAATCTTTTAGATTTTCCTGTTGACCACTAGGGGTCAATCTATCTGAGCAAAGGGTGTTTTTTTCAGCAGGCGCTTGGTGAATTGATTTAAGAATTTTTGTGTTAGCATTTTTAAGTTAAACAACTAACATATGAAAGTTAATAAACATTAATTAAAACCTGCTGACCTATATTTTCTCCAAAACGAAGTTTCATAACGTTCTAAAAGTTATATCTTTTATTCGCTGATGATGTCACGTTATCCTGCCCACTATTTTCAGCACTGCGTGTTCAAAATACTTAAAACAATAACTTTGTGTTTAAAGCGCCATTTTGAAACCTAAGTATTGTAAACGGATTGGTACAGAGCAAAGGATACCCATGGAGTGGGTTTGGAAAACAATTAAATTTGCAGACAAGATTTCTGATATACGGTAGAGATATGTTAATGAAATGCTATTGATAAAAAGCGTATTTGGGGTAGTTAGTTAGTAACAGGCATAGAAAATATTTACTTAAAGTGGCCCTTTAAGCTCAATAATTCTTTTATTTTAGGTTCAGATTTAGATTTCCACCTCTTGAGGATTTAATTCCTACCTGCTAAAATAAAATTAACAAAACAGGCTTTTACCCTCAGATAAAAAAAAATGATATCTTGTGAACTTATAACTATATCTTTTTATAAGTTTCTTTATCCAGAAAACATTACATAAAAAATGTGGTATATGTGTATCAGTCACTCCATATTTTTTGCAGATTTTATATTCCGCTTTTTTGTATTTATTGATAATTTATGGTGTTTATATAAGACTGGCGTAGTAGACGAGCATGTAATTCCCTCCAAGTGGAAACTAACATGACCCTTTCAACCCATCTAAAGCTTTGTTTAATTATTTTTTTTGTGGTTATTTAACTTCTAAAGTTGTTTTTTTTTTTTTATCATGGTTTCCAAAACATATTATGCCATTTTTGAGAATTAACTTTTATAGCAGGGAGAGATGGAATAAACACCTCTACTATAAAGGTCTAACAAAGGCATGACTTGTTCCCATGTCCACTCTCAACTATGTTCATTTACCAGTTTGTAACAATAATATCTAATTTGTAAATAAGTGAAAAGGGAATTATTAGGGCAACTAAAATCTTGTTAATTTACTCAAATGATTTATTGTATTTATTACTACTGTCGAATAACTGGTGCACATATCTCAACCCATCTCTCTCCATTTGTTAAAAAATATTGAAACCATCCCTTCTAAGTTGTGTTGCTTACAATGGGTAACCACCTGGAAACAAAAAAAACAAACATAATTTATGTAAGAATTTACCGGATAAATTCATTTCTTTCATATTGGCAAGAGTCCATGAGCTAGTGACGTATGGGATATACAATCCTACCAGGAGGGGCAAAGTTTCCCAAACCTCAAATGCCTATAAATACACCCCTCACCACACCCACAATTCAGCTTAACGAATAGCCAAGTAGTGGGGTGATAAAGAAAGGAGTAAAAAGCATCAACAAAGGAATTTGGAAATAATTATGCTTTATACAAAAAAAATCATAACCACCATAAAAAGGGTGGGCCTCATGGACTCTTGCCAATATGAAAGAAATGAATTTATCAGGTAAATTCTTACATAAATTAGGTTTTCTTTCATGTAATTGGCAAGAGTCCATGAGCTAGTGACGTATGGGATATCAATACCCAAGATGTGGAACTCCATGCAAGAGTCACTAGAGAGGGAGGGATAAAAATAAACAGACATTTTCCGCTGAATAAATAATCCACAACCCAAAATATAAGTTTATTCTTTAAATGACAAGAAAAACTTAAAACATCAGCAGAAGAATCAAACTGAAACAGCTGCCTGAAGAACTTTTCTACCAAAAACTGCTTCTGAAAAAGCAAATACATCAAAACGGTAGAATTTAGTAAATGTATGAAAAGACCAAGTTGTCGCTTTGCAAATTTGATCAACTGAAGCTTCATTCATAAAAGCCCACGAAGTGGAGACTGATCTAGTAGAATGAGCTGTAATTCTCTGAGGCGGGGTCTGTCCTGACTCCAAAGAAGCTTGAGAAAGGGACGATTGTGGGCCTGAAACGTTGCTTTGTTTGTATCCCAGTTTGCACAATAAAAGGTTTTTGCACCAGCTGGAACATTTCTGCTTTTTTCTGACTCCAAATAAGCCTGAAGAATCAAAAGCTTTAACCAAGAAGCCAAGGAAATAGCAGAAGCCTTCTGACCTTTCCTAGGACCAGAAAATATAACAAATAGACTAGAAGTCTTCCAGAAATCTTAGTAGCTTCAATATAATATTTCAAAGCTCCTCACCACATCCAAAGAATGTAAGGGTCTTTCCAAAGAATTTTTAGGATTAGGACACAAGGAAGGGACAACAATTTCTCTACTAATGTTGTTAGAATTCATAACCTTAGGAAAAAATTTAAATGAAGTCCACAAATCTGCCTTATCCTGATGAAAAATCAGAAAAGGAGATTCACAAGAAAGAGCAGATAGCTCAGAAACTCGTCTAGCAGAAGAGATGGCCAAAAGGAACAACACTTTCCAAGAAAGTAGATAAATGTCCAAATAATGCATAGGATCAAAATGGAGGAGCCTGTAAAGCCCTCAAAACCAAATTAAGACTCCAAGGAGGAGAGATTGATTTAATGACAGGCTTAATATGAACTAAAGCCTGTACAAAACAGTGAATATCAGGAAGTTTAGCAATCTTTCTGTGAAATAAAACAGAAAGAGCAGAGATTTGTCCCTTCAAGGAACTTGCAGACAAACCCTTATCCAAACCATCCTGAAGAACCTGTAAAATGCTTGCAACTCTAAAAGAATGCCAAGAGAATTTATGAGAAGAACACCATGAAATGTAAGTCTTCCAAACTCGATAATAAATCTTTCTATGACAGATTTACAAGCTTGTAACATAGTATTAATCACTGAGTCAGAGAAACCTCTATGACTTAGCACTAAGCAATCAATTTCCATACCTTCAAATTTAATGATTTGAGAACCTGATGGAAAAATGAATCTTGAGACAGTGGGTCCGGCCTTAACGGAAGTGGCCAGGGTTGGCAGCTGGACATCCGAACAAGACCCGCATACCAAAACCTGTGATGCCATGCTGGAGCCACCAGCAACACAAACGATTGTTCCATGATGATTTTGAAATCACTCTTGGAAGAAGAACTAGAGGCAGGAAAATATAAGCAGGTTGATAATACCAAGGAAGCGTCAGCGCACCCACTGCTTCCGCCTGAAAATCCCTGGACCTGGACAGGAATCTGGGAAGTCTCTTGTTTAGATGAGAGGCCATCAGATCTATCTCTAGAAGACCCCATATCTGAACAATCTGAGAAAAAACATCTGGATGGAGGGACCACTCCCCCGTATGTAAAGTCTGATGGCTGAGATAATCCGCCTCCCATTGTCTATACCTGGGATATACACCGCAGAATTTAGATAGGAGCTGGATTCCGCCCAAGCAAGTATCCGGGATACTTCTTTCATAGCTTGTGGACTGTGAGTCCCACCCTGCTGATTGACAAATGCCACTGTCTGTGATATAGTCTGTTTGAAAATAAATGAACGGTTCTCTCTTCAACAGAGGCCAAAACTGAAGAGCTCTGAGAATTGCACGGAGTTCTAAAATATTGATTGGTAATCTCGCCTCTTGAGATTTCCAAACCCCTTGTGCTGTCAGAGATCCCCAAACAGCTCCCCAACCTGAAAGACTTGCATCTGAATTGATCATAGTCCAGGTTAGCCGAACAAAGAAGAACCTTGAACTAAACGCTGGTGATTTAACCACCACGTCAGAGAGAGTGTTAAACATTGGGATATAAGGATATTAATTGTGAAATCTTTGTATAATCCCTGCACCAGGGATTCAGCAAACAAAGCTGGAGAAGTCTCATGTGAAAACGAACAAAGAGAATTGCGTCCGATGCTGCAGTCATCAGACCTAAATTTTTCATGCACATAACCAGGCAATGACTGATACTAAAAGGTGCCGACAGGCTGCAACCACTTTCAAACATCTCTTGTCTGTTAGAGACAGAGTCATAGACACTGAATTTATCTGGAAACCTATAAAAGGTGACCCTTGTCTGTGGAACCAAGAAACTATTTGGTAAATTGATCCTCCAACCATGTTTTCGAAGAAACAACACTAGTTGATTTGTGTGAGATTCAGCAGAATGTAAAGACTGAGCTAGTACCAAGATATCGCCCAAAAAAGGAAACACTGCAATACCCTGCTCTCTAGTTTCCATAAAGCAGGGCACCTAGAACCTTTAAAAAAAGATTCTTTGAGCGGTTGCTAGTCCAAATGGAAGAGCAACAAATTGGTAATGCTTGTCTAGAAAAGAGAATCTCAGGAACTGATAATGATCTGAATGAATCGGAATATGAAGGTATACATTCTGCAAGTCCATTGTGGACCTAAAAAGTCCTTGCTGAATAAAAGGCAGAACAGTCCTTAAAGTCACCATTTGAAAGTTGGTACTCTTACATAACGATTCAAAATTTCCAGATCCAGAACTGGTCTGAATGAAATTTCCTTCTTTAGGACAATGAATAGATTTGAATAAAACCCCAGACCTTGTTCCTGAAAATGAACTGGCATGACTACCCCTGAACTCCAGGTCTGAAACACACTTCAGGAAAGCCTGAGCTTTAACTGGATTTACTGGGATGCGTGAGAGAAAAAAAAAAAAAAAAAATCTTCTCACAGGAGGATTTACTCAGAATCCTATTCGATACCCCTGAGAGACAATACTCTGAAACCATTGATTTTGGACAGAATTTATCCAAACATCCTTGAAAAAAACCTTAATCTGAGCTGAGCTGGAATGAGAGTCGCACCTTCATGCGGACTTAAGGGCTGGCCTTTGGTTTTTTAAATGGGTTGGATTTATTCCAATTAATGAAGGTTTCCAATTGGAAACAGATTCTATAGGGAAGGATTAGGTTTTTGTTCCTTATTTGACAAAAAGAACGAAAACAATTAGAAGCTCTATATTTACCCTTAGGTCTCTTATTACCTTGGAAAGAGAGAGATAGCAATCTAGACTTAAAAAGTCATATCAGCATTCCAAGATTTAAGCCTCAAACTCCTCTAGCTAAAAATAGCTAAAGACATAGATCCAACATCAAACTTGATGATATATATAAAAAAAAATGGTATCAGAACTGATTAGTATGATGCAGTAAGCGAACAATGCCAGATAAATCAGAATCCAATTCTTGTGCTAATTCTCCAACAAAAATGTTGATGCAGCTGCAACATCAGCCAAAGAAATTGCAGGCCTGAGACGACCTGAATATAAATAAGCTTTCCTTAGAAAAGATTCAAGTTTCCTATCTAAAGGAACTTAAGTACTATCTTCTAAAGGAATAAAAGGTACATTCAGCAAGAGTAGAAATAGCCCCATCAACTTTGAGGATCTTTTCCCAAAACTCTATAGAAATTGCTGGTAAAAGGATACAATTTTTAAATCTTCAGAAGGAATAAAAGAAGTACCCGGTTTATTCCATTCCTTAGAAATCATATCAGAAAAAGCATCAGGAACAGGAAAAAAACCTCTGGAGTAACCACAGGAGGTTTAAAAACATAATTTACTAGTTTCGAATATCAAGAGCACTAGTTTCTACGATATCCAAAATAATTAACACTTCTTTAACAAAGAACGAAAATACTTCATTTAAAATAAATAAGTAGATTAGTTAGTGTCAATATCTGAGGAAGGATCATCTGAATCAGATAGATCCTCATCAGAGGATAACTCATTATGTTGTCGGTCATTTGAAATTTCATCAACCTTATGAGAAGTTTTAAAAGACCTATATATTAATTAGAAGGCAGAATAGCAGACAAAACCTTCTGAATAGAATCAGTAAAAAATTCTTTAAATTTCATAGGTATAACATGTACATTAACATGTACATGTACATTAAAGTTGAACGAACAACAACAGGCAATGTACTATTTACTGATGGAGACAATATCTGCATGTAAAATATCATAATAACCAATACAAAAAACATTCGGAATACTTAGCTTTAGTAGAACTGACATCAGGCAGCAAAGTTCCAACAGATACTTCTGAGGCAGGATCAGATTGAGACATCTTGCAAAATTTAAAATAAAAAACAACATATAAAGCAAAATTTGTCAATTTCCTTATATGACAGTTTCAGGAATGGGAAAAAATGCAAATAGCATAGCCCTCTGACATGGAAAAAGGCAAGAGGCAAATAGCATAGCAATGGGGTATTAAATTAATTACAAAATTTGGCGCCAAGTATGACACACAACGTAACTGAAATTTTTTTGGCGCCAACAACATCCGGAAATGACACACTTGCGTCACTTACGACGCAACCATGTGTAAAGACTCGGCGTCAACTACGACGCCAGAAATGACAAACTCACGTCAACGAACGTACTTTCGTGCCAAAAAATTATTGCGCCAAAAATTACGCAATAAAGTCTAGCATTTGGTGCACCCGTGGGCCTAATACTGCCCGCAAACTGCAAGAAAAATGTAGTCAATTTTGAAAAAAAGACTAAACCCCAGGTAAGAAAAATATTTCTTAAAATGTTTATTTCCCCAAATATGAAACTGACAGTCTGCACAAGGAAAAACATGAACCTGACTCATGGCAAATATTAGTACAATACATATATTTAGAACTTTATATAAATGCATATCGAGCCAACCATAGCTGGGGTGTCTTACAGGGCCATAATACCCAAATGTTTAAACACTTGAAAGTGATGCAGCATAGCTGTAAAAAGCGGACTAGAAAATATCTCCTGAACATCTCTATGTAAAAAAGAAAGATATTTTACCTCAAAAGTTCCTCAGTAGCCACCTCCCATTGTAAAGGATTTCTAAGCAGTATTTTAGTGTGTCTGTCCTGGGACATCTTAGGGGATGAGCATTGTGAACTCTCATATTATTTCACCAATCAGGTAAAGGAAGTTTACTATGAAATCTCATGAGAGATAAGTCAAATCTCATGAGATCACAGTAAGAGTTCATGACATCAGCACTGCTGATGCTGATTGGCTGCTGTTCATTTCTTCATTTTTTTTTATTTTTACCTGCAGCTGGGAGCAGGTAAAGTATAACTTTTTACACAGAACTTACTCTGCTGAGCTGAGCAGATTGTGATGTAAAATATCTTCCTTTTTTACATAGAGATGCTCAGGTGATATTTTCCTGTCAGCTTTTTACAGTTATACTGCATCAGTTTCAAGTGATTTAGCATATGAGTATTATGTCCCTTTAAGTAATAAAAAACACACTTACCAAAAAGACACCCATCCACATAAAGCAGATAGTTAAACCAGTACTGAAACAGTTATCAGTAGAGGTAATGGTAAATTGAGAGTATATCGTCGATCTGAAAAGGGAGGTAGGAGATGAATCTCTATGATCGATAACAGAGAACCTATGAAATAGATCCCCGTTAGGAAGACCATTGCATTCAATAGGTGACATTCCCTTCACATCCCTCTGACATTCGCTGTACTCTGAGAGAAATCGGGCTTCAAAATGCTGAGAAGCGCATATCAACATAGAAATCTTAGCACAAACTTACTTCACCACCTCCATAGGAGGCAAAGTTTGTAAAACTGAATTGTGGGTATGATGAGGGGTGTATTTATAGGCATTTGAGGTTTGGGAAACTCCTGGTAGGATTGTATATCCCATACGTCACTAGCTCATGGACTCTTGCCAATTACATGAAAGAAAATAATTTTACAATGATTTTACAATATCTTTGCCATACTTATTTGGATTAACATATTTTGGTAACCTGTTGTATGATATATGGAAACATGCTTTGGGATCAAAAGGATAAATTAGATCTTTATGTCATACTATGCGGAGTAGCTTGAAGAGAAGCAATTTTTTACCAAAAGTGTTTTACAAGACGTCAGTCTGCTTGCAAAGGTTTTTTGCCTTCATATCATGTTTATCAATATGATTTTCTGTGTTTAAAATTATTTATTCTGTTTAAGTTAATCTACTAGAGAATTTTTACAAAGCATTTGAAAATAAATCAATGCAATTCTGTAAATAAACAGCCTGTGGTACGAACAACACTGCAAGTTAACAACTAGATTGCTAGATCAGCTTTGTATTCAGAAATTAATGGTTCTGCATACTTATTTTCTTGTTGTTTGATATGTTTGACTTGATGGTTCACTTTAGTTAGTCGATTTAAATTTGTAAATTACTTTCTGGTTTAATATTAGCTTAATATCTATAGTGCAACCAAATCTAGTTTGTAGCTATAAAGCAAAAGGGTTTTTCCTGTACAAGCTGGAACAATTGATCTTAGTGGGTTTTTGAGATTTAGTAAATTTTGTATTAGGTGGAACTTGGAGTCATCTGCCTACTTCTACAACTTTCAATGAGTTCTTCTCAATTTAAATACAGTGTGAGGAGAGGAGATTGCTTTCAAGAAAGATGTGACGCAGAGAATATGAAATCTTAGAATTGCCAAGAAGTTTAAGCTTTTGTTTGATACCCTTAGAATTTATTTTAGGTTGAAGATCAAGCTATATAAAGATAGAGGTAGTTTAATTGCAACTTGAATAGAGCAAATATTCTCACAGTAATGTAAAGAAAACCTAGAGAAAGCTCTTTTCTTGGGAGGGCTGGAGATAAGAGTGATTTTTTTCAGGTACATAAGAGTTTCATAGTAGAATTTTTTAAATAGGTGGTTTTCACTCCATGTTTGATACCTTATGTATACAAGAATTCAGTCTCCATTTTCCAACAAGCATGATGCAGCCTCTATTCTGTAAAGCTTTAGTCCCATGCAAAGTGAGTGAAATGAATCCTGTGGTACAGCGGAATTGGGGAACCAAATGCCCATTACATGTATCAAAGTAAGATGACTAGTTTCCCTTTGGGTTTATCACTCAATGAAGCAGAAAAAGAACAAGGGAATTTACTGCGCTCCCTGTTAAGCAAATCCTAAGTGTAATATCGCTATCAATGCATATAACAGTGAAACAAAAAGTTATCTGTAAACTATATGTATGTGTCAGGGAGACACAGAGAAAGGAGGCGAAAAAGTACTGTCTTATTTGAACGATGTCTCATCAAAGTGGCATATGTGCCAAAAAGTCGGCTGTTCGAGTGATGATCCTTCTTCTCTTGAAGTATGGTAAAAAGCCGGAGAGTGCGGTAGGTAAGAAGACCTGAGAGTGATATTACTGTCGTGCCGACCATGGAGTACGGTTAGGGTTAAGCAACTTTGGGAGCAGCTGCTGTTTATAGGAAACTTCCGTCCAGAGGATCCTTAGGCATGAGAAATTGGAAAGACAAAAACACAGCGCATCCTGATCGAAGAGTTAAACAGTTTAATGTACCAAGATAGAGCGCAAAATAAAATAACACTTACAAGATGTAAGATAATATCAAGCGTACCCGAAGATCACCAGGACAAGATGGAAGAGTTCAAACAGCCGCGTCCGTGGTGTGCGCTGTACCCGGGGGCCGCCAGTATTTCCTGGTGTGTCAGAGGGCATCAGTGACACACACACACACACCAAAGAAGCAGATACTCCACACAGGATAGGTAAATAAACTCAGTCCTTATGAATGAGAGATAAACACTATGCACAAGCCTTAAAATGAGCAATTGCATTAAAAGTAGAAGCAAACAGCAGCATTAACCCTTTTCTGAATTGCACTAAGGTAATTTATTGCACTGGCTTAAAGGGACACTGAACCCAAATTTTCTCTTTTGTGATTCAGACAGAGCATGCAGTTTCAACTTTCTAATTTACTCCTAATATCAAATTTTCTTCGTTCTCTTGCTATCTTTATTAGCTAAGCTAAGGAGCTAGACAAATATTGGTTTAGGACCATGGGCAGCACTTGTTTATTGGTGGGTGAATTTATCCACCAATCTGCAAGAACAACCCAGGTTGTTCACCAAAATGGGCTGGCATCTAAACTTACATTCTTGCTTTTAAAATAAAGATACAAAAATAATGAAGACAATTTGATAATAGGAGTAAATTAGAAAGTTGCTTAAAATTGCATGCTCTATCTGAATCACAAAATAAAAAAATTGGGTTCAGTGTCCCTTTAATATACCACATAATTGCATGGGATTGTGGTGCTGCTTTCTGATAGAAAAGGTTGAATGACAGTTTGACTTACGGCAGTCTTTTTGTATTTTTTCCTGTAGGCATTTTAATATCTATGGAGATATATATGAGAGTAAATCACATTTATTGATTCAAATGCTGGTTTTCACAGGTTTTATGCAACTCATCTTTGCAAGAACTTTAAACAAACACGTGTTCCCAATAAAAACATAAGTAATAACTAATACAAAGCACACTATGGTACAATCAAAAGCCTTAGCAGATTTCTTTAACAGAAAACTCACATTTGAAGAGAGACAAAGTGAACTATCACTCAACCAGTCACAATTATACGATTTACGTCAGCTGTTCCTTAACATGGAAAATCCTAGACTAAAAGAACTCAAGTTGTGGTATGAAATTATATACCTTGACAAATACATCAAATCAGCAATAATCCCAAAAGGACTGAGGATGAAGAAATTCCCTAATGTAAACAAAGAATTCATGAATGAGTGGAACAATACTTTAAGTGAATGTTCACTCAAATTGATGAACAAACTTCTGGTGAATAAATACTCAAAAATATCAAAAGGTTTGAGAAGAAATCAAAAACCTTCAGAGAAAGATGTTACCTCTACAAAATCATGAGAAATACCATAGATTTGATGTGGAATTGGCTAAGTATCTGGATGATCTGGAACAGGATCTAACATCAAGAAGACAACAAGATGCTTAGAGATGAACAGGACTATGCCCTGGATGTAGTGTATAATTGGAACACTTCAACATACACCAACAAAAAAGACCAAGGTGCAAAGAATGCCAATAAAACTTAAGAACCATTGTGGCAAACAGGGAAAACATCAAAAGGAGAAGAAAGTTAATTTCTCTGATTCAAACTTTTCAGTAAGGAGAAATAGCTTCAAACTTCTATACCAGTATCTCCAGATATATCCAGTTCCAATCCTCCTGAACCTGAAAGTCGAGACTGAAGACATCAAATAATGGAAATGAATCTTCCAGTCCCAGTGAAAAGAATGAAAATGAGAACAGCAAATCAAAAAAAGTCAGGAAAATCCCAGCCCAAGAAGAAACCAGTAACAAGAAGATATGCACTATAGTTAACCTGTCTAAATAGCCGTTGGACAAATATGAAATTGAAGTCTTAGAAAAGGGACTGGGTTTTGCCCTATCTACAAATTTTGACTTCTTTTGCACAATTACTGACGTAAATTGCTTTGTGAGGAAGTTGGTGCTTAAATTTTTTTTTTGCAAATTCAATCAGCAGATAGTTCCTAAGTACACACTAATATGGTAGAGAGTAATGTTGAGAGTCCACTTTCCAATCAATGCGCAGCTAATGCAAATAGTGTTAATGTTGATTTAAACTTTGAGGATTCTGTAACAGGTACTTGAACAACTTATGAATGTGTCTGATAGACCTACCACTGATATAAGCACCCACAAAGTGGTAAATCAACTTTAAAGAACAAAAAACACTTTTTATCCCATACACTCACACAACAACTATATAGACATGTTTCAAGAGAAAACCCATAGAGATTTGGTACAACTACACCATCATATTAAAACTACTAAATCAAAGCAACATAAACAAAGTTCTAACCTCACATACAAACAAAAAAATGCTTTTAAAAAATTGGAAAAAATTAAAAAAGACATAACAATTACCCAAGCTAATAAGGGAGGTTCTATAGTGATTCAGGATAAAGTAAATTACTATAAAGAAGCACAGAACCAACTTAGAGTTCAAAACACCTATAGGCTGCTCCCTAGAAACCATACACATATCATTTTGGATGAACTAAGAAAGCTCTTGGACTGGGGGGGGGGGGGCATTTAGGTATATTAGATAAAAAGCTGTGTGAATATCTATATAAAAAGACCAACCAGTTGCAGCAAATATCCGCCTAGTTCCAAAAATCCATAAAGATCTGGAATCTCTCCCCAGGTCGCCCAATAGTCTCTGGGATTGGATCCATGGGAGAACACCTAGGGTAATGGCTTGATAATATCCTTCAACCCTTTGTATTAACGATTCCCAGTTTTGTCAAAGACACTACACATGTATTAAATATTATGGACAAACAAGTTTGGGAGGACACCTTCAAGTGGTTAACCAAAGATGTTTCATCTCTTTACTCCTGTATCCCCCACGAGTTAGGGATTAAAGCAGTTGAATACCATCTACTACTTAAACATGATTTCCCACCAGAGCTGATTGAATTTATTTTGGAAGTATTAAAGGGACAGTTTACTAAAAAATGTTCTCCCCTTTAATTTGTTCCCAATGATCCACTTTACCTGCTGGAGTGTATTAAATTGTTTACAAGTATTTCCATTACCCTTATCTTGGCATTTGAATTAGTTTATTTAGCCGGTGGTATCCGCACCCATCCTGAAAGTTTTTGGCCACGAGGCCAAGCTATATTAACACAGCCAGTAGAAGAAATTACACTCCCAGCAGGTTATAGAAGAGATAAGGTAATAAAATGTTAATTTTCCATTGTTATTTCCAAGTATTGGTAATTGGTTTACGGACAGATATAAGATAAAGAAGCATGTATATTTACACAATGTGATAAAGTAATGAGATCTGATTATACCTACAAGCTCAACCCATTTCATTAGGTTGTAGCTTCAAAACACAAAATCAGCTAATTCATATACACAAATAAGCAAACTTCATTTGTTTTATACTCTGCAGCTGGTAAAAAAAAAAATTATTGAAAAAAGATTGAGAAAAACAATTTTATAGTATACTGTCCCTTTAAGGTTTCTGCTCACTCATAATTTCTTATGTTTGACTCGAGCTATTACCTCCAAATTTGCGGCACGGCAATGGGGGCAACATTTCCCCCCTCTTATGCCAATTTATTTCTGGGATGGTTTGAGTCAACATATATTTATGGTGAGCAAAACACCTATGGCAAGTTTATCAAATCATATGTAAGATATATTGACGACCTGATCATGATATGGTCAGGTACAGATGAATAAGCCAAAGATTTTCTCATGTTTTTGAATTCAAACTACATGAATTTAAAATTCACTTATCAGTTAACTAACCATAGTATTGAATATATAGATATACTTTTAAGTGGTGAAAATGGCAGGGTCTCGTCTGAGCTATATAGAAAGAAAATGGCTGGGAATACTATTCTCAAAGCATACTACTGCCATTCAAAACACTTAAAAATACGTATCCCCAAAGGCCAACTAGTCAGAATTAGGAGAATATGTACCAACATAGACAGTTATGATAGACTAACAAAAAGGGGCTACAATAAAGAATCCCTACTGCAACGGAGACAAAACAAAAAAAAAATCTGAAAAATTAATAGAACTCAACTACTACAAAAACAAGAGAGTTAAAAAAAAAAAAAAGGTTGAAAATGTAGAGGATATAAATTTATCACACAGTACAGTAATCAATTTTGAGCAATTAACATTATACACAAAAATTTGGAGATTCTAACAGACTCCCAATGCAAAACAAAAATATCATAGAAAAAGGAATCAAATTCATTCCAAAAAGAGCTGCCACCATATGGAGTCACCCAATTAAAATATGTATATAACTCTGAAACACCTGCCAGCAGGGCCGGATTGGGCTATCGGGATGCCGGGACTTTTCCCGATGGATTGTAGGGCTGCCACAATCAGGGGGTGACCAGAGTCATGGGCCCTGTGAATGTGGGATACCCGCCCACCAGGGCGGCCAAGCAGCACAGTTTGATTTTTACTGTGAACAGCTTTGTATTTGTGCCGTGAGCACTGCATATGTCATTGCCCTCAATGAAATGCGGGGATGCAATGATAGCCCCGCGTTGCCTCTGTCCCACCCAGAACTTCTGGAAGGGGTTCAGGCAGACTACTAGTGTAATGCTGTTGCTGTGCAGGACAGGTAGTTTAGGAGGTGGGACAGCACGGAAACTAAGTGGGGCTGACACTTCACCTGTTGGATGGTGCAATCGGATCGCTATGAGTTTATTTTGGATGGAGGTAGGCAGGGCAGGGAGGCTTTAAAAGAAAGGGAATTTTCACTGCTCTAACCATTATATTTATTATTTTAAATATTTATTTTAAACGTGAGCTGGCTATTGTAGATGGAAAAATAGTGAGTTTAGGCAGCTTGAAAATAATTAAATACTGTATATGTATAGTTTGTAACCGAGTCTCCCCTGTCACTTCTCTATGAAAGATCATGTATAGCTTCTGGCAATGTTATTGGGGCTATATATAGTTATTATCTGTCATATCTGTTATCTTATTGACCAGTAATGAGTTTATATGTATATATCAGTATGGTTTTTGCACGCTCACCGGTTCATATTAACTGCCAGGGTGCTGTAAGATTCATGTAGGAGTTCACAATAAACACTCACTGGTCTGCAGTCAGCTTAGTTAAAGCAATCTTTCTTTATTTTAGGGAAGTTTCGGGATATAACCTATCCCTTCTTCAGACAAACATATACTATGCATTTTGAAAATTTAAATAGGTTAGACAAAACACTCCCTCTGTGGAAGTACCAATCACAAAACATGGTTTGCAAAAGTAAGGAACGTGTGCAAAACGTTCATAATGTGAATGTGCTAATGAGACTAACATAAAAAAATAGCCAATTTAAAATGTATATTGGCTCATAACATGCCCCAAAAAAATCTTCTTCTTAGCTCCACACATAAGAACCAACATAAAAGGATTTTTTTTTTTTACTGTGATCGCAGATTGTCTGTGATCTACGAAAAAGTAAACATAACATAAGACCCATAGCAACCATCATTTAACATCCGCCCCTAAGGGTGTTTGAAAACCTTTCCACAAGGACAAATCCGTGGCTATTATTGACAATTTCACTCCAGTCCCGCCCATATGGGGCGTATAAATCCAGTGTTAATCGTAAAACATCCAGTGTGAAAAATCGCAAGATTCACAAAGCATAAAAGTGTCTTACCCATGATAAACATACAGCATGTCAACCATATGTCTCAATACGAAGTGTCCTGTGTAAGCTAATTATCAACAAGCCGAGTGGGTGTGTCCTGAATGCCGATGTGACCATAGGGGTGTGAAGAACAATAACATCCATCAAACTGCACAAAACAGCATGATGTAGCATAATGTATAGCAATCTCTCGCTTATGGTGATCACATATTGAATAGGTCATATGTCACAATGTATAAAATCATAAGAGCTAATATATCACACACGTCCAAACTGGCACATTCTAAATCTTCAATGAACTGTCGCGCTCATAAAAACGCCCACATTGGGCACAGAGTTTAACCCCACCTATCTAGAGTTAGCTCTAAGAATGTAACATATTAATATCAGACCCATAATGAAAATACGATTGTATTATACCATTTTGTAATTTTTCAAACTGGACGTTTTACGATTAACACTAGATTGATACGCCCCATATGGGCGGGACTGGACTGACATTGTCAATAATAGCCACGGATTCATACTTGTGAAAAGATTTGCACACACCCTTACGGGCGGATGTTAAATAATTGGTTGCCATGGGTCTTATGTTATGTTTACATTTCGTGGATCACAGTAAAAATATTTTCCTTATATGTTGGTTCTTTGGATAGTTTACGTGTGGGGCTAAGATGGAGATTTTTTTGGGGGGCATGTTATGAGCCAATATACATTTTAGATTAGGTATTTTTTTAAGTTAGTCTCATCCGCACACCATGGAGAGAGAAAGAGAACGAAGAAGAAAGAAAAGAGAAAGAAGAAGAAAGAAAAGAGAACAAAGAAGAAAGAAAAGAGAAAGAAGAAGAAAGAAAAGAGAAAGAATGAAGAAAGAAAAGAGAAAGAAGAAGAAAGAAAAGAGAAAGAAGAAGAAAGAAAAGAGAAAGAAGAAGAAAGAAAAGAGAAAGAAGAAGAAAGAAAAGAGAAAGAGAAAGAAGGAAGAAAGAAAAGAGAAAGAAGAAGAAAGAAAAGAGAAAGAGAAAGAAGGAAGAAAGAAGAAGAAAGAAAGAAGAAGAAAGAAGGTAAATGACATATTTTGATCACGTGTAAAGTATGTGGTACAACAATACACTGGTTCTACGAGCAGAAACCTAAGACAGAATACGTTAACATCTAACGTTAATAGATAGAGACCCCCTAAAACACCAGTAGGTAATCAGTGGTATCTGCATCAGTATAATAACACCAAGCACTATAAAATAATGTTTTTAATTTCAAATGTACCTTGGTGTCCTTCACTAAGGTCTGTACTTTGGAAAATGTCCGCCACAGCCTTTGTCTGTGCCTATCCCTGATTGAAGCCCCTGTGTACACTGCAAGTACGCCCTCTAGGAATGCAGTTATACAGAATATACGTCAGGTGTTTGGGGGCGTGAACTTACAGGGGTATTTTAACCTGGATGTCTACACGCCCAAGCCATCTTTGAAAAAGTGTGAGTGGGGAGTGAAACGCATTGGATGACGTAATCTTACCTTTGTCTCATGTATTTGCTTCTACTTTTAATGCATACCTATTAAATTGTTAATTTTTAAGACTTGTGGTTGTGAATAGTGTTTCTCTCTCATTCATAAGGACTGAGTTTTTTTTTACATATCCTGTGTGGAGTATCTGCTGCTTTTGTCTCCTATTACGGACATAAACGCCTGTGGACTTTAACTGCAGCTTCGGCATACAGGGTGTTGTACCTCCATTACGAAATATATATATATATATATATATATATATATATATATATATATATATATATATATATATATATATATATATTGTCTAAAATGAGTTAGTAAAGTGCATTATGAGAAAGCACCCTGTATAGGGATGATAAACAACTCTCACTTTCAAACTTACAAACTTTGCCCAATTCAAATGAGGAGATAAACCGTCAGTAAGATAAATCAGCAAGGACTTGACATGCATACAAACTATTTCTCCCCGGACTCTTCAAACAAACCAACAGCAAAAGAAATAATCCTTTATGAGACTTGACTATGTCAAAAGCAGCCTAGAGGTCCTATACTGGAAACTTTTTTCAAGAGAATAGAGAATGATCTTACTCAGCTTGCCTCTAGAAATGACACCAGTGGTTCCTTAACCAAGTCCAATCTTACGGTCACTGAAAGAAAAGCCATTTCTGATTTACAGAAAAATAAAAATATAGTGATACGTACTGCTGATAAGGGAGGTGCAGTAGTTGTATTAGACAGAGAAGTCTATATCCAAGAAGCAAATAGACAGTTGCATGACCCAGACAATTACCTTAAGCTAGATAGGGATCCTACACTAAGTTTCCAAAGGGACTTGAGAAGACTTTTGGATGATGGTTTGGAGGATGGGCATTTCGACTCCGCTACTTTTGAGTACTTGTATGTCGAATGTCCAGTGGTGCCCATCTTCCACAGGTCCACAAAACTTTGACAGAGGTTAAGGGCCGACCAATTATAAGCGGAATTGGGTCTATTTTTGAACATCTATCACAATGGCTAGATGCTCTCCTTTTTCCCTTTGTAAAAAGTTATTTGAGAGACACCAAAGATCTTTTGATTTCACTCGAAGATTTCACGTGGGACACTGGGGTGCACACTTGGTTGACCGTAGATGTAGTCACCCTATACTCTTCTATTCCACATGAAAAGCTGCCATTAGATATTTTTTGGAGAACTTTTCTTCCTTTGACAGGTCCTTTATTAAATATATATTAAGGGCCATTCATTTCATGCTTACACACAATTACTTTCGCTTTGGGGAATCTTTCTATCTCCAAAGATGTGGGACAGCTATGGGGGCCAAATTTGCGCCCTCATATGCCAACCTTTTTATGGGTTGGTGGGAGTTGTCCCACATCTTTAGAGATTTAAATCCCTATAAGGATCGGATAGCCTATTTTAGGCGGTATATTGATGATCTCCTTTTTGTGTGGTGTGGATCACCCTCAGACCTTAATGATTTTGTTAACATGCTAAATGACAATGATGTAGGCCTTAGGTTTACTTTTGAACAACATCAAACAGAGATTAATTTTTTGGATCTCACTCTTAAAGCAGACAGGTCAGGTAAAATTCACAGCAGTACGTTCAGAAAGCCAATCACAAGAAATACCTTGCTCCACGCTAGGAGTTGTCATCCCAAGCATGTACCATTAGCAGTAGCTAAAGGGGAAATGATTAGGCTTAAACAAAATTGTACTGAAGAGTCAATTTTTTATAAGCAGAGAAAAGATCTAGACAAGAGGCTTGGAGAGAGGGGATACCCTAAGCATGTCATTAGACATGCATATGCACAGGTTGATAGAGTTGATAGGACTACACTTCTCAAAGGATCTAAAAAAACAAGGAACAGACTACAAGGACAGACAATAAGATTACCTTCGTCACTGACTATAGTACGGAATATAAAGATATCTGTAGTATAGTCAACAAACATTTCAAAATGTTAGTAGCTGACGATAGGCTTGTGAGCACAGTAGAGAAGGGCTTACGCTGTTCTTTCAGAAGGAGTAAGACCTTAGGGAATATCCTCTCACCCTCTGAGCTACCATCCTGCACTGAGAAGCCAAAGGGGTCATGGTTGAAACATAGGGGGATGTACAGATGCGGCAAATCCAGGTGTAAACCGTGTGATTCTGCCACCATTTCGGATGAATTTCATTCAACTGTTACAGGCGAAGTGTTTAAAATCCAGGCATGCCTTAACTGTACATCCTCCTATGTCATTTACTTACTCACATGCATAGAATGTCATTTACAATACGTGGGGCTCACTAGCACGGAGGTAAATACCAGAATTCGCAATCACCTTTCTACCATTAAAATTGGAGAAGCTAGTACCCCACTAGCCAAACACTTCAAATTCGTGCATAACAAAAGTAGCGCCACACTCAGATGGCAGGCCATTGAAAGGGTCACCACTCCTTTGCGTGGAGGTGACAGAGCTCAGATCTTAGGTAAAAGAGAGATGTTCTGGATTTTTAAGTTACAGACCCGTGTCCCCAAGGGTCTTAATTCAGAATATGATCTGATCAATTACTGGCAATAGAAGTTTGCTGAGCACTCAAAGGCAATACATACTTGCTTTTTACACACTTAGTTCTGTTACTTTTCCCCTTGTTCTTATGTTTGTAGCTTTTTCGCTTTTGCTAGTCATATTCTAGTAATCTAGCGCTGTTTTTCAGATATAATGTCAGTATTCTTGATATATTCTGTTAGCTTTACACACCAATTTATACTGTATCTTAACAGGTAGTTTGTATTTATATGTGTTGCATACAGGTTTAAGATATTGAAATTGTATCAATCTGATTAGCTCTAGATCAGTTTAGGACACTGACATGACATACATTACACTGTAACACAATAGATACACACTAAATGCTTATTTACTTAAACTATGTTGAGCACTATTTCTAATAGTCTATGTTCTCATTTGTCCTTTGTTCAACAATAGGGGATTGGAGCAACCTGCTCATATATGCAGTATGTGTCTTGTGATTGCAGGTTTAATCTCAGTTTAAGTTAAAGCATTATGCTTTAAGTAAATGCTTTGTAATTCCTTTTTATGTTGTAACATATTTTTCAATTCACAAGGTATGTAAATGGTTAATGTTTTTAACAATCATTAGTTTGTACACTCACACGCAGGTTTGTTTATGTTATTAACCAATCAGAATGTTCCTCTGCTTTTAAATGAAGCAGCACTTGTGCATTCCATCAGCTATGATTACGGTATCACACCGAAACATGTCAGCTGGAAGCAACAAGTGCTGAGTGTCACTATGTTCCAGACCCCCATGGGCTTTTTATCCACAAGTGGATTTGAATAAAGCTTTGAATTTTTAAATTGACCCTGGATTTCCCTTTTCTACAATTACTATATATATATATATATATATATATATATATATATATATATATATATATATATATATATATATATATATATATATATATATATATATATATATATATATATATATATACATACATACATACATATACATATACATACATACATACAAATGTTAGTGTATACTTCCCACGGTTTCTAAAAAAAAAAAAAAAGGGGAGGATAAAATAAAAGTAGACCATATTTAGCAAAATATGTTATTTACAAAAATCAAATCTGATGGTTCAGTGGAGGTATGACAAAACCTTCTACTTTAGGGCTCAGTTATCTAAAATTCTCTGGTTGAGGAATTCTCTAAAAAAAAAAAGGGACTCTCTCTCCATGAGCTGCCTTCCATAGAATGTAATGGAGTTTGCTGGAAAGAGAAAACGAAATTAGAAGAGGACTTTGGAATGTAAACACTACAGCCAATTCATATTGTATTACCCTGTTTTCAGTGTATCTGACAATAGTCTATTTCCTTATGCATTTGTTTTTCCATTAGGGTCATAAGTGTTTTGCTTATTTTTATATAAATGTCACCACCTTTCAGGTTGAGAAATATAACAGCAAGAAATGCCAGGAAAAAATATTTGGAAAAAACGTATGACCTGGAATGCTCCTGATTACTGTTAAAATTAGTTACCCACCTTTGCATTAGCAGTGTAGTTTTATTAGGATTTCTACTGCATATATTAAATAGTTTTTTTTTCCTGTGTAATTTCAATATTCATTCTATTTTTTTTTCTATAAAATGTTTTTTGCAGGACAATTTTGTTACAATTTTTAATGCAATTTAAGACATTTTTACAGTTTTTTTTTGTTACTCTTTTTATATATATATATTGTATTCATTTGTTTAATACATAATAATTTTAAACTGTGTTATTTTGTGAGCCCTATTGTTATACATGCATCTCTTATATATTAAAATAAAGGGAACACCACTTTGTCATTTAGAGAATTTCACCAGGGGCTTCATAGTACTCATGAGATTTCTTTGAAAAATCTCTCAAGCTTAGAATAAAGTCCATATATTCAGTCCCTAAATGTTTTCATCTAGGTAGGTATAAAATTAAAATTGTTGCACTAACAGTTGCCTTATTCTCACAAAATGACATAAAAATAAATTAAATTAAAACACTGGCATCTTCCTGAGGGAATAATATACAAAACCTCACCGGAATTTTGATAGATCACGCAAAATCTTTTGGATTTTTTTTTTTTTTTTAGACCTTGTTCTGTAATGTAGGGGTCTCTGTTTCACATGAAGAACACTACATAGCAACATACAAGAAATATATAAATTGGTGAGAGTGCGCTAGCAGCAGCAGGGGATGTGTCACTGGTATAGGCAAATATATAAAATCAAAGCAAATAAGTGATAAAATACAAACACATTTATATCAATAAACACATAGGTAAAATCCTGAATTGGTTCGATTGTGCTAAACAGCAGCAGGGAATGTGTCACTGATATAGGCAAATGTTGTTTGAATATATTATGAAATCAATAAAGCAAATTTATTATAAAATACAAAACACATTTATTTCAATAAACACATAGGTAAAATCCTAATTTTATGACCGGTCTTAAATATTTAAGAATTTAAAGAGTAAAGGCAAGTATTTCAATAATTTAAAAATGCTATTGCATAGAGTTAAAAGAAAATTGGGGATTTACATATACAACTTGTTTGCAAGTTTAGAAATATAGTGGTGCACCACTCTTTATGTTGCGGTAGTAGCTGAATAGCTGATATATCACCAATCCACCTTATTATTTTGGTACAAAAGATTTGACTGTTTGCACACAAAACAAAGTAAAGTCACACTTTGAGAAGAAAAGTAAAAAATATGTGTATATGAATCGTTTCAATAAACGACTAGTCCCAATTGTATTTTCCTTTAAATATACGTTCCTTGTGTCTGTATAATTTCTTAGTTCTGTATTTTATAAAGTGCCCAGTTTCATTTTGATGTAATAGTTCGTAGTTGGATCGTGTGTATAATTGGCAATATCGGCTACTTTACCTCTGCATGCCTTTCGGTCTCTTCGTGGGTATGTCTCCTCCACTCACCTTCTGGCATAAGTAACGCTGCAGCCTCGCTGATAGTCGTTTGATGTAACACACCAATTTTTTCTCCTGAAAGTAGATCCATTATATATCTGTCTTTGGGAGCAGATAGGCGATAGTGCACGGGGCAATTTGTGCACCATTAAGAATTCCATAATCCACTACATAGCAACATAAACATGTCTCAAGTTAAAAGTTGTGTTTCTACATTTTTTTTTTTAAAGGGCCTCGCCAAACCGACAAGACTTCTTCGTATATCTTGCCTGAGCAGCGAGGTTTTGAATATCAGGTCATGAGTATGAACCTGTATAAGCAGTCAGTTTAAAGTCTGCTAGAGGACTGAACAGGAAGATGTAGTAAGAGGAAAGTAAGACTTGACCTCTTAGATGTCTGGTGCCTATCCACAGTTGTATTGGCGGAAGAGACACATTTGCCCTGCACCCGACAACTACATGAGCAGCAGACCACCTCTCCCTTTCTCCTCTTAGCCGACAGCCTGCATGATACAAGGAAGAAGGGTAGGTACTACACGCTAAGGGCTCGAATTATCAAGCCCCAACGGCTGCAAGTTCTCACAAGAACTTGCTCGCCGTGATTTATCACGCAGCGGCCACTAGACCACTGCTTCCCTAAGCTCTTTGCCATCTCTAAACTGGTGAAATTCAATCTCCTCTGTCGAGTCCGACCGAGGAGATTGACAGCTCCTGCCTGCGCGTGATTGGATGTGCGCGGGCAGGGGGCGGGATTGCACGCAAGCGCAAAATTGCGCTCGTGTGCAATCCTGAATACCTGCAGGTAATTTCGCCCCGCCACAGGTGAGCTGAGGCATACAGGGGCGCGTATACGCGCCCCTGTATGCCTCAGCTTTAATAAATCTAGCCCTAAATCTTCAGTTAGAGGATTATCAGTGCCAGAGCAAACAATGTGTGGGATAAACTTGTAAATTCTCTTCAGCACTAATAACAGCTAGTGGACTGTGGGTGGGGATGGGTCCCAGTCCCACTGCTATCACCAATCTATAATAATTTTAAAGTCATGTATCATCCTGAATATCTAAAGTTCTGATGTCTGCAAAATCTTTTTGCAATTTATACTGTATTTCTTCCCATTTCAGCAGATTAAAATTAGAATTCTCTTAATTATAGAAGTGGGAAATACACCACCTCTTATATATTATTTAATTCTACTGTCTAATGTTCCAAGAGGCCAATCCGGATCATTTTTTTTTTTTAAAGCTCATTTATAAAATGAGACCCATCCCCACCCACAGTCCACTAGCTGTCATTTATAAAATGTCTGATTTGCAAAGAAGCAAAGAAGTCGTTTTTAAGTAATCCAAATTGTACTAAAATATTGTGAAAAGTAGTGATTGTTAAATAAGGCATCAGAAGTTGTTTAATCCGTGTTAATCCTCTAATCTTCCACTGGTTAAAAACCTCATAACTGAGATAAGGGCTAAACTTGGGATTCCCCCCAATCGGTAGAAATTCAGTACAGCAAGGGTTTATATTAATTTCTAAACAATATTTCTGGCAGGCTACCACTATGCTTTTAAAGGATATTAAATTAGAAACATTGACCGGTAATTTAGCAATTGGACAGTATAGGTAGAATGGCTTTTAAATCAAATGGTGCTATCAGAATGGCTTCACAGCACAAAAAAGGAAACATACTCACGCTTAGTAATCCAATCTACTGCAAATTAAAGTAATGCTGCTAAGTTATAATACTTAATATTAGGGAATGCTAATCCTGCAGCTTCTCTTGAGCACATCAATTTGTTTAATGAAATACGTGGCCTCTTCCCTTTCCAAATAAATCTTGTACACATTTGGTTACATATTCAAATCAAAGTAATGTAAAAGTAATGGGATATTTTGTAAAAGGTATTTGGGAAAGATAATTTTGATCAGCATAATATGAGCCATAAAGGAAATTAGAAGGTGCATCCAAACCTAAGTCTTCCTTTTGCATTCTAGAAAGAAGTTTAAGTTAAACCAATCTTGTGGATTCCTAGTTAGAATTACTCCCAAAGATTTAATTTTCTGAACTTCTCTAAAAGGATGGTTAAAGGGACACTGAACCCAATTTTTTTCTTTCGTGATTAAGATAGAGCATGCAATTTTAAGCAACTTTCTAATTTACTCCTGTTATAAGTTTTTCTTTGTTCTCTTGCTATCTTTATTTTAAAAAGAAGGCATCTAGGCTTTTATTTTGGTTTAGACCTCTAAACAGCACTTTTTTATTGATGGATGAATTTATCCACCAATCAGCAAGAACAACTCAGGTTGTTCACAAAAAATGGGCCGGCATCTAAACTTACATTCTTGCATTTCAAATAAAGATACCAAGAGAATGAAAATAAATTTGATAATAGGAGTAAACTAGGAAGTTGCTTAAAATTTCATGCTCTATCTGAATCACGAAAGAAAAAAAATTGGTTTCAGTGTCCGTTTAATTGAGAGTTTTAATGGTTTATCTATCCATAATTCAGATTTCCACAAGTTAATTTTATAACCTGAGATAGAGCCAATCTTCGGAAGATTGTCTTCCAGAGTGTTTAAATATAGCAACAACTCATCTGCATAAAGGGATAGGACAATGTTCTGGCCACCTAATTGGATACCAGAAATATTGAAGAGGAGTGGAGAAAGTGGACACCCCTGTCTAGTCCCTCTATGCAGTTTAAGACTCTGTTATCGTAAAATAAATGAATAAACTTAGTAAAATTGCCTGAAAATCCAAATTTGTCTAAGGCGAAAAACAAATGGTCCAAGCTTACGTAATCAAATGCTCTCTCTGCATTTGCGGTTATTAAAGCAGCATCGAGCATCTTTTGCGTTTTTTTTTTTTAAATTCATTCCAAAAAAGTCCAAAACCAACATAGTCTTACGTTTTAACAGGATTCCTGTGTTTGTAAAGTTTATTGAATTAAAGTGCCCCTGTTTTTAAGAGTATTTTTAGTTACTTGGCACTAATTCCTTAAACTTTACAATCGCTTTAAAAAAAAAAAAAAAAAAAAAAAAAAAAAAAAAAAAAAAGATAGAAAATCCCTTTATTTAAGCTTCTGAAGACTGCCTCCTTATCTCAGATCTTTTGACAGACTTGCATTTCAGGCAATAAATGTGCTTACTTTAAAATAACTCCACGGGCGTGAGCACAATGCTATCTATATGACTCACGTGAACTAACGCCCTTTAGCGGTGAAAAACTGTCAAATGCATTTAGATAAGAGGCATCCTTCAAGTTCTTAGAAATTCGCTTTCAACTAAGAATACAAAGAGAACAAAGCAAATTTGATAACAGTAAATTGGAAAGTTGTTTAAAATTGTACGCCCTATCTGAATCATGAAAGTTTAATTGTGACTAGACTGTCCCTTTAAGGTTTTTCAGAAAGCACAGGGGCTGAGCAGTGAAGCAACTCAGATGACCTGTGCTTTCTGGCTCATATAATCCTCAAGTTATGCAGCAACAAATAAAAACAAAAAATGGTATGCTCTTAACTCTGCTTCTATTGATTTGAATAAAGTAACAATTCAGGCCAGGTCCAGTCCAATGAAAGCTGCGCGCACGCGCAGTGCACACTCCAAAACCAACTGTGAGCGCTGAAAATACAATTTTCAGGCAGCTCCTTTTTACCTGGTGGGGAAAAAAAAAGTCAGCACATTATAGAAACTTTCATTCTGGTTCAGTCTCTGTGCATCTCCTGGCCCTCATCTCTCTGGTGGTAGTTATATTCCTGGCAACCAGGAAAAGGTCTGGTTTGCCGTGTCCGGGCCTATTTAGTTATAATACATGAATTACTATCTATGTATTGTGCTATTAGCCTTTTTTTCTAGCTGCAGCTTTGGTTTTTAAAATAACACAATTGATGATAATATATACAACTCATAAGTTGCTGGTTATGAACATAAGGTCAGGGGCATCACTAGGGTTGGTGTCACCCGGTGCGGTAAGTTATGGTGTCACCACCCCACCCCCCAGTAATTTTTTTTTTTTTTTTACTGCCAGAAGAGGATTTCATAGAAAGGCAAACTTCTCCAATGGACAGAAAGCAGACAAACACACTCAGATGCAGGCACACGCACACACTCAGGTGCACACGCACACACTGGCACACAGAGAAACACACAGGCACACACACACACAAAATATGCAAACTGCACTGCATTAACTATAAATCTCATGCCTAGAGCTGCTCCCTGGCTCAGCAGAGCATCAAATGAAAGATAAACAGTGCACTCTAAAAATAAATCACTAAAGAAAAGGTTTAGGTGCGCAAACTATGAAAATTCTGATCTCTGACTATGTTCCAAGTCTGTCAGTGCACAGCCCCGGGCTGCGTGCCTACCGATTCTTATGGCCAATCACCTCTGCACTCTGCCCACCCCCAGACCCCCGCCTGCCCTCCCCTCCCCTCCTACCTCTTCAGTGTGCACTTAGTGTACCGTAACTGTACCGGTATGGTGGGCATAATACGTGGCTCCTTCATTTTAGAGACAGTGTCAGTCATGCGGTCAGGTGCCGGCATCCCCCTCACGATTTCCCGGTTCCCGTTTAGAGAGACAGCACAGCAGTGAATGACTCCACTGCTCCACATGTCACTGAGAAGTGAGGTCAGATAGGCAGGCAGATTTAGGCTAGCAGTGCAACTTCGCAAGCCCCACGGCACGCCCACAACATTCATAGTGAAATTGGGCAGGGGAGGAGCAAAGTACAAACAAGCAAAAGCAGCAGGGAAAACTATTTGTGGAAATTGCGACGCAGGCTCAAGGGTCGTGTCTACAACTTCACCAGTCCCACTAATGTTCACAACTGCTGGCCCCTCTAATAACAAAATATATGCATCTCTACATTGTATTTCAATAATAATAAAAAAAAAAAAATATATATATATATATATATATATATATATATATATATATATATATATATATATATATATATATATATATATATATATATATATATATATATATATATATACACATTCTTTTTGTGTTGTCATCCCCTGGAGGGTGTCACCCGGTCCGCACCCCCTAGTGACACCACTGCATAGGGTTTAATTGCTCGTGCTGCACATCACACATATTCGGGGCATGTTTAGGATTAACCTTTGTATAACTTAAAAGGAAAGTGCTCTTTAGTAGAAAAATATGTTAAAAGGAACATGAAACATTTTTTTCCCTGTCCTGATTCAAATAGATTATACAATTTTAAACAACTTACCATTTTACTTCTAATTATCACACTTACTTCTTACTCTTGGTATCCTTTGCTGAAAGAGCAGCAATGCACTACTGAGAGCTAGCTGAACACATTCATAGAAACAAATGACAAGAGGTATGTGCAGCCACCAATCAGCATCTACAGTAGCACATTGCTGCCCCTAAGCCTACCAAGTTATGCTTTAAAAGGGACACTAAACTCAAATGTTTTCTTTTGTGATTCAGATAGAGCATAACATTTTAAGCAACTTTCTAATTTACTCCTATTATCAAATGTTCTTCATTCTCTTGGTATCTTTATTTGAAATGCAAGTTTAGATGCCGGCCCATTTTTGGTGAACAACCTGGGTTGTCCTTGCTGATTGGTGGATAAATTCATCCACCAATAAAAAAAGTGCTGTCCAGAGTTCTTAGCTAAAATAAAAAAGCTTAGATGCCTTATTTTTCAAATAAAGATAGCAAGAGAACGAAGACAAATTGATAATAAGAGTACATTTGAAAGTTGCTTAAAATTGCATGCTCTATCTTTTTTTAAAATTGTTTCATGTCCCTTTAAATTAAGCATAAAAAGAGAAACAGATTGTGTTGAAAAACAGCAAACAACTTGTTTTCGTGCACACTTAGAAATTATCAGTGAAGCCACTAGCTATAGATAGATAATAGGGCAGACATTGCAGAACTTATGTTCTATTGCCACCTCATTTTACAGCAAAAGTCCTTACTGAATATAGGCAAACTAATTACAGGGATAGGAAAGTCAAAATTAAACTTGCATGATTCAGATAGAGCATGGCATTCTAAGGCACAAATACATATGTGCTTCGTTCTCTTGGTATCCCTTGTTTAAAAAGAATACACACATATCCTACACTAGTGGAAGATAGCTGCTGATTGGTGCCTGCACACATTTGTCTCTCGTGATTGGCTGACTAGATGTGTTCAATTAGGTGCCAGTAGTGCCATGCTGCGCCTTCAGCAAAGAATAACAAGAAGTAAATTGAAAAGTTGTTTCAAATTCTATGTTCAATCCGAATCATGAAAGAAAATGTTGGGGTTTTCTTTCCCTTGAAATGTCTCCTTACAACACTTTAAAGGAAAGACTGCAACATATGGCTTCCTGTGGAGACAGAAAGTAATGGACCCTGCACAAATAAAGTTTAAAAAAAAGAAAAAAATATCCTTAATACAAATTGCAATTTCTATTAAAGGGATATCAAACCCGAAATGTTTCTTTCATGATTTAAAAAAAATAAATAAAAAAAAAATACTGTTTTAAACAGCTTTTTAATTTACTTCTATTATTAAAATTTGCTTCATTTTCTTTGTATCTTTTGTTGAATGAGCAGCAAAGCACTCCTGGTGCTACCTGAGCATATCAGGTGAGCCAATAAAAAGAGGGATATATGTTCAGCGACCAATAAGCGGCTTGCTCTCAGTAGTGCATTGTGCTCCTAAGCCTACCTAGGTATTCTTTTTCACAAAGGATACCAAGAGAATGAAGTAAAAGCGAATAGAATTAGATTGGAAAGTTGTTAAAAATTGTATGCTCTGTCTGAACCATGAAAGAAAATGTTTGGGTTTCAAGTCCCTATAAATTGACCCTGAAGCCCATACAGGCCAGGACCAGAAAGGCCTGACGCTGCCATCCTGCTGCTAAAACTCTTACCTTTGGGAGGTCAGTTGTCTCACTTCCAAGAGATATGGCTGCACTCTGGATCCAGGATTTTGTTGTGCTCAGATTTAAAAAAAAATAATAATAATATCATCATCATCATAAAAATAAAAAGCATTGTTCCATCACTCCAGCAGGTTTTTTTCTTACAAATGTTCCACTGTGTGTTCCTATCCACATTGGAGAATCTCCTCCTTATATTGGTAACATAACCCTTCTGTAACAAATCAAAAACTGTTTTCCTGGCCAGGTATGTGTGTTCAGCAGCATCAAGGGAAATACTGTTGTCACACATTGTCAGCAAGCTGGAATCAGTAGCTGAGTGGCCTTGCTTACTAAATACTTAAAGGGGTAATTAAGTCAAAATAAAACTTGCATGATTCAGAAAGAGCATGTCATTTTAAGACACTTTTACATTCACTTCTATTTTCAAATGTACTTTGTTCTCTTGGTATCCGTTGTTGAAAAATAATGTACATATCCTACAATAGTGGGAGCTATCTGGTGATTGGTGCCTGCACACATTTGTCTCTTGTGATTGGGTAAGTAGATTTGCTCTGCTAGCTCTCGGTAGTGCAGTGCTGTTCCTTCAGCAAAGGTTATCAAAAAAAGAATAAAGCAAATTTGATAATAGAAGTAAATTGGAAAGTTGTTTAAAATTGTATGTTCTATCTGAAACATGAAAGAAGAAAAAAAAATTGGGTTTCACATCCCTTTAAGTGCTGCAATCTTAAGAACACAATAGCTAAGTTAGAGACTAATGTAAGAGAGTGGTAACCAAACCTGGAACTGAACTCTCTAAGGACTTAATCAGTAACCAACAATTCAGCAAACTTAAATAATATCAAAAACACAAACTAAGGATTCGGAGTATAATGAATATACCTTTGAATAAATTGGGTCACAAATTCCAGATGAATACAACAAAATAATAGTTTAACAATACCTGAAGGGCAGATCATAATACATGGATGACATCTATTGTAGGGGAACACAGCAGGTGCCTTGGACTCTGATATAGCAATCACAGGGCAATATTATTAGGAACAGAGTAAGCATATAGAATGTAGTCAAGCAGTCAAAACCATATATATATATATATATATATATATACACACACACATACATACAATACCAGATCTGTAACAAAAGCTTAGAAACAATCCAGATTTTTCACAAGAAAACAGAATTCAGCCAGGAAAGTCAAAGTAAAAACCAGGGAAATACATGTCTCAATACACAAGTAACTAAACACTGCACATCTAAGGGAATGTAAAGGTCATTGCAATTAAGGCTGATTTGATCCTTATAGTCCTCCTTAAAGGCACAGTATGCCCTAAACCAAGTAGGAACAGCACAAAGCCTTTTACCAAACCCTTGTTATGATACCATCTCTTTGCACAAACTTGGCAAAAGCTTTCATTGCTGTGAAAAAGGGTCAGTTTATCCAGATATAAACCTCAAAAACTATATAATTTGGAGATTACGATCCAAGCACAGTATCCAGATGGCAAGGCAGGAGAGTAACCAGTTAAAAGGACATAAAACAGTGTTTGAATTAAGGTAAAAACTACATGAGATAAAAAATAAAGTATACGTATGGAAAAAAAAAAAAAAAATTAAATAATTAACCTGTTTTCACTATAAACAAGCACTTTGAAGTTCCCTGCTATGTAACTACTTGCAGGATGTGCAAGGAAGATGACATGCTAAAACTTAGGTTTTCTCTGTGCATCCTGTCACATGACCTTCTCAAAGAAGTCTTGTACTCACCAACAAGGTGCTAGCAACACACTTGCAACATTATCTGATTGGTTCTGCTTCCTGTCCCTCACAGACGCACACCTCACCCGGATTAGCCCCCCCATATTAAAAATTTTAACAAATGATCATTCCGTTTGTTAGATCTTTGTTAGATCAGGTTAGATCAACAGTTTTTTTTGTTAGATCTACTCTAAAATATGAAATATTAACAAATCTTTTTTAGGGGGGGCTAACCTGTAGCCAGCCCCCCCTCAACAAAAATGTTGACAAAATGTTATTGATTATGATAGCTCCACGTTAGATCAGGTTTGATCAGCCAAAAGTTTTGTTAGATCTAGTGTAATTACTGAGATATTGCATTTTTAATGGGGGGGGGGGGCTAGCCCCCCACTCAACTGAAATCTGGACCAAATTTTATTGATTTTGATATACATTAGATCAGGTTAGATCAACTGTTTTTTTCGTTAGATCTATCATGCAAGCGGCGGTATTCACAATCCGAGTTTGTGTGCGGAGAGGGGTGATCACTGGGCTAGCCCCCCTCAACTGAAATCCGGACCAAATTTGATTGATTTTGATAGATATACGTTAGATCAAGTTAGATCAACTGTTTTTTTCGTTAGATCTATCACGCAAGTGGTGGTATTCACAATCCTATTTTGTGTGTGTGGGGGGGTGATCCCCGGGTTAGCCTCCCCTCAACTGAAATCTGGACCAAATTTTATTGAATTTGATAGATATAAGTTAGATCAGGTTAGATCAACTGTTTTTTTGTTGTTAAATTTATCACGCCAGCGGAGGTATTCACAATCCTATTTTGTGTGCGGGGCAGGAGTGATCACTGGGCTAGCCCCCCTCAACTGAAATCTGTACCAAATGTTATTGATTTTGATAGATATAAGTTAGATCAGGTTAGATCAACTGTTTTTTTGTTAGATCTATCATGCAAGCGGCGGTATTCACAATCCTATTTTGTGTGCGGGGGAGGGGTGATCACTGGGCTAGCCCCCCTCAACTAAAATCTGGACCACATTTTATTGAATTTGATAGATATACGTTAGATCAGGTTAGATTCACTGTTTTTTTTTGTTAGATCTATCACGCAAGAGGCGGTATTCGGTAGCATGCAGGAGCATATGTCCATGCACAGACCAGTCAGTGCTTTTGCACGCACTGTGTCCATTTGGCCTGTGAGGGACGTTATTATAACCCCACCCCAAAGACCAAGAGACCAAGACCAAGAGACATCCAGCAGTGACAAACTACGCCCCCCACATACCACCAGGGTGTAGAAAGAAGGGAATGGAAGATTATTCTACACTTTATGGGATTATTTTGTAGTATACATTTGTCCTATAACAGAAGAAATACATTCTTTAGTATTGTGTTCTATAAAATTACAAGTAATGCATCTCCTATTATCACATTTAATATTGCTGATTTTATTATAATAAGTATTAACTTTCATATCTCTCAACATCTCAGTTCACCTTGGTGTTAATAGCATGCCTGCCAACATTCGCTGCTGGCAATGCTCAAAAAAGCAGTTGTGCCGTTATGTGACATCACAAAATGCAGCTTGACCCCATCTAAGTGACTCCCAACCTCTCTGGTATAAGCTGAGTTATGACCACCCTAGCCCTGGGGTCCACCTGATGGAAAACAGAAGGAAACCCAAGACCATTATCCACCATTTTTTTTTATTATTAAAGACTAGGGGCTAGATTACATTGAACGCTCAGGGATTCTACGCCAGTTCTTGCACAGCAGTTACGGTGTATTTCTTGTACTACGCGCACATTTTTTCGATGTAATCCTATGGAAAAAATATGCATGTAGTGAAAGAAAAACGCTTGTAATTGCTGTGCAGCGCAAGACGTTTGTGAAGTTGGCACCCATGTTTGTAAAAACAGAAAACAAATATACAATTTGTGCTATGTTTGTGCTGATTTGTGCTGCAAAAACTAACGTTTGGTTTCGTTTAGGAGATATTGCACATTATTTTTTAATGAAACTCCGCCAACTTTGCACTCCATGTTATTAAATGTTAAAAACAAATATACCATTTGTTTGTGCTGCGTGATGATTTTTTCTGGAAAGAAAACGTTTGTGCCGGTTTAGTTTAGAAAATATAGCGCATTATATTTGCTGAAACTCCGCCCACTTTGCAGCCCATGTTAGTAAATTTAAAAAACAAATATATAATTTGTTTGTGCTGCGTTTGTGCTGATTTGTTCTGCAAAAACAAATGTTTCTGCCCATTTGGTTTTCAGAGATATTGTGCATTACATTTGCTGAAACTCCACCCACTTTGCACCCCAATTTATTAAATTTTAAAAACAAATATACCATTTGTTTGTGCTGCATTTGTGCTGATGTGTGCTTCAAAAACTAAAGTTTGTGCCGATTTGGTTTAGGAGATATTATGCATTATTTTTTATGAAACCCGGCCCACTTTACACCCCATGATATTAAATTTTAAAAACAAATATACCATTTGTTTGTGTTGCGTTTGTGCTGATTTGTGCTGCAAAAACTAACGTTTGTGCCGGTTTTGTTTAGGAGATATTGCACATTATTTTTCATGAAACCCCGCCCACTTTGCACCCTGTCTCTTGGTCTTGTGCAGAGCTTTGGGGCGGGGTTATAATAACGTCCCTCACAGGCCAAATGGACACAGTGCGTCCAAAAGCACTGACTGGTCTGTGCATGGACATGCGCTCCTGCATTCTACCGAATACCGTGATAGATCTAACAAAAAAACAGTTGATCTAACCTGATCTAACGTATATATCTATCAAAATCAATAAAATTTGGTCCAGATTTCAGTTGAGGGGGGCTAAACCGGGGATCACCCCTCCCACGCACACAAACTAGGATTGTGAATACCGCCGCTTGCATGATAGATCAAAAGAAAAAAAAAAACAGTTGATCTAACCTGATCTAACGTATATCTTTCAAAATCAATAACATTTGGTCCAGATTTCAGTTGAGAGGGGGCTAACCCATGATCACCCCTCCCCCGCAAACAAAATAGGACTGTGAATACCGCCGCTTGCATGATAGATCTGACGGGAAAAAAAACAGTTGATCTTACCTGATCTAACGTATATCTATCAAAATCAATACACTTTGGTCCAGATTTCAGTTGAGGGGGGCTAACCCGGGGATCACCCCTCCCATGCACACAAACTAGGAGTGTGAATACCGCCTCTTGCGTGATAGATCAAACGAAAAAAAACTGTTGCTCTAACGTATATCTATCAAAATCAATAAAATTTGGTCCAGATTTCAGTTGAGGGGGGTCTAACCCGGGTGTCCCCCCTCCCCGGGTGTCTAACCTGATCTAACGTATATCTATCAAAATCAATAAAATTTGGTCCAGATTTCAGTTGAGGGGGGCTAACCCGGGTATCACCCCTCCCCCACGCACAAAATAGGATTGATAATACAGCCGCTTGCGTGATAGATCGAACGAAAAAAAACAGTTGATCTAACCTGATCTAACGTATATCTATCAAATTCAATAAAATTTGTTCCGGATTTCAGTTGAGGGGGCTAGCCCAGTGATCACCCCTCCCCCGCACACAAACTAGGATTGTGAATACAGCTGCTTGCAAGATAGATCTAACGAAAAAAAAAACAGTTGATCTAACCTGATCTAACGTATATCTATCAAAATCAATAACATTTGCTCTAGATTTCAGTTGAGAGGGGGCTAGATCTAACAAAACTTTTGGCTGATCAAACCTGATCTAATGTGGAGCTATCATAATCAATAACATTTTGTCAACATTTTTGTTGAGGGGGGCTGGCTATGGGTTAGCCCCCCCTAAAAAAGATTGTTAATATTTCATATTTTAGAGTAGATCTAACAAAAAACCTGTTGATCTAACCTGATCTAACAAAGATCTAACAAATGGAATGATCATTTGTTAAAATTTTGAATATGGGGGGGGCTAACCCGGGTGAGGTCAGACGCACGGACCAGTCAGATAATGCAATAATGGCAGAGGGCATATACTATTCTAATCAGAGCCTCAGTTGGCGCAACCGCCTCTGGGAACCTAACCATGGGACCCATCCCCACTACTGTGCTTTCGCAAGTTCTCGGACAAAATGCGGGTAAAAGCTGGTGCACTGAAGAAGAGAGTGCATGTTGTTGCCTAGCAACATATTTAACACAGCTACTGTATTTTCAGAAAAAGTAATTGCAGTAAAACACAATAAAATAATAATTACCAATAGCTCCTTTTATGAAAAGGGGTTAAAGCAATATATAGCAATGAAATATCTAAATTCAAAAGATAAAACTTATCAATTAAATGGATCTGATTGCTTTAGGGTGTGTAGGGGTTTACAGTATGTGTGTGTGTGTAAATGATAATTTACATCATTATTTGTTAGTCAATTATTTGCACCACCTTCCAGTAGAGGTGGTTTATGCAATATATATTTATTTTAAGGTTTGTGGGGGTTATGCACACACACTTATATGTATATATAAGTGTATACACACACACAAACACATTAAATAAAAGACATTTTAAATTTTCATTTGTTACCCATTGCTTTGCACTACCTTTCAGTAAAGTTGGTATTTGCAATTTCTATTTTAGACTGGTAGGATTAAAAAAAATACCACCTCCACTACGCACACACATACTTTTTATCTTTTTTTGTACATTACAGAAAATGTAAAAGTCCATATGGTAGTAATTGTTTTGCGCTATCTTATAGTAGTGGTATTTGTAACTTTTATTTTGGGCTATGGTAATTAAAACAAAAAATTACCATCTCAATAGATAGGTGATGCGTATCAATGACAACTAAGCACAAACATTTATATAATATTGTAATACAGAAGGCAATAAATATATTTTAAAAGGAAGTTGATAAATAATAAATAGGTAATAAACTTATTAAAATGCACATATATTGATGTACTATCTGCTAGATTACGAGTTTTTGTTGGTAAGGCTTGCGGGGCTAATGCTCCTTTTTTTCTCACTGCTCCCTTAAGCCAACGCTGGTATTACAGGGTTTTTTAAACTTGGCATTAGCCGCAAAAAGGTGAGAGTAGAGCAAAATTTAGCTCCACATTTCACTTCAATACCAGCGTTGCTTATGGTAGCGGTAAGCTGGCTAAACGTGCTCGTGCACGATTTCCCCATAGGAAACAATGGGGCTGAGCTGGCTGAAAAAAATCCTAACACCTGCAAAAAAGCAGCGTTCAGCTCCTAACGCAGCCCCATTGTTTCCAATGGGAAAATAAAAAATATGTCTGCCCCTAACACCCTAACATGAACCCCGAGTCTAAACACCCCTAATCTTACACTTATTAACCCCTAATCTGCCTTCCCTGACATCATCGCCACCTGCATTATAACCCACCACCCACACACCTCTATTCTAAAACCCACCCAATCCCCCCTTAATAAAACCTAACACTACCCCCTTGAAGATCACCCTACCTTGAGCCGTCTTCACCCAGCAGGGCACAAGTGGTCATCTGATCCGGCCAGAAGTCTTCATCCGATGGGGCAGAAGAGGACATCCAGACCGGCAGAAGTCTTCATCCTATCCGGGCAGAAGAGTACATCCGGACTGGCAGAAGGCTTCATCCAAGCGGAATCTTCTATCTTCTTCCATCCGACGAGGAGTGACTCCATCTTGAAGACATCCGGCGTGGAGCATCCTTCCAGCACGACGGACTAACGACGAATGACGGTTCCTTTAAATGACGTCATCCAAGATGGCGTCCCTCGAATTCCAATTGGCTGATAGGATTCTATCAGCCAATCGGAATTAAGGTAGGAAAAATCCGATTGGTTGATTTAATCAGCCAATCGGATTGAAGTTCAATCCGATTGGTTGATTAAATCAGCCAATAGAATTGACCTCACATTCTATTGGCTGATCCAATCAGCCAATCGGATTGAACTTCTGCCGGTCTGGATGTCCTCTTCTGCCCCATCGGATGAAGACTTCTGGCCGGATCGGATGACCACTTGTGCCCGGCTCGGTGAAGACGGCTCAAGGTAGGGTGATCTTCAAGGGGGTAGTGTTAGGTTTTATTAAGGGGAATTGGGTGGGTTTTAGAGTAGGGGTGTGTGGGTGGTGGGTTTTAATTTGGGGGTATTGTATTTTTCTTTTACAGGTAAAATTCTATTGGCTGATCCAATCAACCAATCGGATTTTTCCTACCTTAATTTCCGATTGGCTGATAGAATCCTATCAGCCAATTGGAATTCGAGGGACGCCATCTTGGATCACGTCATTTAAAGGAACTGTCATTCGTCGTTAGTCTGTCGTGCTGGAAGGATGCTCCACGCTTGATGTCTTCAAGATGGAGTCGCTCCTCGTCGGATGGAAGAAGATAGAAGATGCCGCTTGGATGAAGCCTTCTGCCAGTCTGGATGTCCTCTTCTGCCCGGATAGGATGAAGACTTCTGCCGGTCTGGATGTCCTCTTCTGCCCCATCGGTTGAAGACTTCTGGCCGGATCGGATGACCACTTGTGCCCGGCTGGGTGAAGACTGCTTAAGGTAGGGTGATCTTCAAGGGGGTAGTGTTAGGTTTTATTAAGGGGGATTGGGTGGCTTTTAGAGTAGGGGTGTGTGGGTGGTGGGTTTTAATGTTGGGGGGTATTGTATTTTTCTTTTACAGGTAAAAGAGCTGATTACTTTGGGGCAATGCCCCGCAAAAGGTCCTTTTAAGGGCTATTTGTAATTTAGTATAGGGTAGGGAAATTTTTTTTTTTTTTTATATTTTATTTCTTTTATTATTTTTCAAAACAAAAACAAACAGAAAAAAAAATATTAAATCAGATGTACAACATGTCAAGAGTAGAAAGGTTGAAACAATTTTGCCTTTAAGTACATTCAAAAACAGGTCTAGGAGGTGCATTTCCAGTTATATAGCCACATTTGTTACCATTATAAACCAATCCAGTGTGCTCATATTATGACTCAAGCAAATGGCTAAAAAGAAATAGGTTCTGAGAATTTATCTCCATCTCCCAGTCCGGCTGTTACAAAAGTCCTTGATATTACTCTTAAGTTAATATCAACCTTAGTGTGTCCATAATCTCAAAGAAAAGCATGTAAATACAATGGGCATTCAGATGTTTGAGTAAATCAAAACAAACCATATCCTAACAAACAACCTGCCATGAACAAACTGCCATCTATATTTTGTAATAACAGATGTGTATCTATATTTCTCCTCTTTTTTATGAGAGTTTATCTGTCTGATGTGTTCTCACCATTTAAGAATTGTTCCCATAGAAATGTCATATCATGGTAAGTATCTAGACCTCCTGTTCTAAGATAATATAACCTCTCTAAGACTAGGGTATTCTTTACTAAGTCCAACCAGTTGGCAATCGTGGGAGGTTGGACCCTCTTCCAATTCTGTGGGATAAGCCTTTTAGCAGCATTTAATAAAATTTGATAGAGGCTCCTTCTGATTTTACAGGGAATACGCGGTCTGGCATTAAACAAGACCCCCTCCGGTGAGAGGACCAATTCGACCCCAATAATTTTACAAATTAGTTTGTGGATGTGTGTCCAATAAGTGTGAATCTTATCGCATTCCCACCATATGTGGAACATCGTTCCTTCCTGATCACACCCTCTCCAGCACCTATTACTAGCATTTGGAAACATATGTTTTAATTTGCTGGGGGTCAAGTACCACCTAGTAAGAGTCTTGATGTTTGTTTCAAGGGCAGTCGCTGAATGTGCTGATTTAGCTGTCGCCTGGAACCATGTCACCCATTTTTTATGGGGTATTTCTATCCCCAATTATTTTTCCCATCTATATGTGTAGTTTGGCTTAGTGTGGTAGTGTGATTTAAGAATATCTTTATACATTATAGAAATAACTTTTTTGATGGGTTGCTGTGATGTGCACAGACGTTCAAACGGGGAGCGTGTTCTAAACATATCTTGTTTAAATTTATGTATAGATAGATAGTGTCGAACCTGGTGGTACACGAACCAAGATTGGAATTGGTCAATGCCTTGTGATAGCAATTCATCTCTGTGTTTTAGATGCCCTCTATCCATCAACAGAAACACCGGTGTGTGGTCCAATAGTTTTGTGGGTAGATTTGGGTGTTGTTGTTTTCCCCAGGAGGCTAGTTGAATTTCCCTATTTGGGAAAAGTGTTGTCAGAGGTGAGTAATTTGACGTGACTTGTTTATGTGAATTACGGATTTTTAACCACGTTGACCAAGTCTCTTTAATAATTGGGTATCTTCCTATTAATTCTAATGGAGGTTTATGAGGTGCCCAGCACATTTCGCCTATGCAGGAGGTGTTCAAAAGTTGGGACTCTAAGTGAACACATCTCTTATTAGACCCATTTTCCTGTCTGCACCATTCCACCACTTTATTTAAAGTAATCGCTAGTTTATAAAAATGCAGGTTTGGAACCCCCAACCCGCCCTCTTCCCTAAGTCTATAAAGGGTATTTTTTGCTAATCTAGGTGGCTTTCTTTGCCATATGTAAGTGTCTATGATGTTTTGTAATTTACTGATGTCTGTTGAGACCCCCGGTATTGGTAATGCTTGCATGATATAGAGGGCTTTGGGCAACAGAGTCATTTTTGCGGCAGCAATTCTCCCCAACCAGGAGATGTTCTGTTTAGGGAGCCAAGAAGATATCAAATATTGATATTCCTCCAACAGACGGCCATAATTCAATTTTTGTAAAGTCTCAATATCTTTAGAGAGGAAAATCCCCAAATACTTCAATGCTCTGGTCTGAGTTTTATATGGGAAGATGCGATTAATCTCCTGTGTCTCTTCTTCTGAGAGATTGATTGGGTACAGTTCTGATTTATTAGTATTTATCAGAAAGTTGGACACTGCACCGTAGGCCTGAAGTTCATATTGAACGTGTGGTAAGGAGTGTATTGGATCTGACAGGGTCATGAGTATGTCATCGGCGAACATTGCCAATTTATATTCTTCCCCTTGGATGTCAATGCCTTTTATGTTGGGGTGTTCACGTAATTTTATAGCTAGTGGCTCTAGGGATAATATGAAGAGAATGGGTGAGAGCGGGCAGCCCTGCCTCGTGCCGTTTCTAATTTCAAACTGGTCAGAGAGCACCCCATTAACCCTAACCTGGGCAGAGGGGTTGGAGTATAATGCAAGTATTTTTTGAATAAAGGTCTTGGGAAAGCCAAATTTCTGGAGTGTAGTTTGTAGAAAAGTCCAATCTAATCTATCAAACGCCTTTTCGGCATCAGTCGATAGATAGACCGAGGGGACGCTTGATTTTTTAAGGTATTCTAATAAATTTAATACTTTGCCTATATTATCCTTGGCTTCCCTCTGAGGGACGAACCCTACCTGATCATAGTGAATCAGAGTTGGCAGTAATTTATTAATCCTATTTGCTAAAATTTTTGCGTATAACTTGAGATCTACGTTTAACAAAGAAATCGGCCTAAAATTTGCTGGGGTCTCTGTTTTTTTACCAGGCTTGGGGAGTACTGATATATAAGCCTGCAACATAGTCTCCGGGAATGTAGCGGAATCCGAAATCTGGTTAAATAAAGTATGCAGATGGGGGACAAGTTGGGGACTGAAAACCTTATAGTACCTATTACTAAAGCCATCTGGGCCTGGGGCTTTCTCTGGTTTTAAGTCTTTTATAGCTTCTGATATTTCCCTTTTGGAGATTGGGGCCTCTAGCAGGGCTGCCTCATCTACTGTAAGCTTGGGGAGAGTCACGGTGTCTAAGTAAGACTCGCATTTCATCTGGTGGGATGCCAACTGTCTATTAGGGAACAAATTGTAGAGTCTGTGATAGAAATCTTTAAATGATTTTCCTATGGATCTCGTGTCCTCGACTGAAGTGTTGTGTGCAGTTTTGAGGGAATGTACATATGAGCTGGCCTGCTGTTTTTTTAAAGTTCTTGCCAAAAGTTTCCCAGATTTATTTCCTTCCCCATAGTATTTTTGTTTTATGTACAATTGATACCTCTGCGATTCAATTTGTAAATGTTTGTTGAGAGCCTCCCTCCTTTCCCGCAAATTGTCAGCAAGAGCTTGGTCTTCAGGATGGAGCTTCAGAGCCAAGTCAGCCTCCGAAACTCCCTGGGCTAATGTAATATAATCATTAAGGGATTGTTTACGTTTATAGGCTTTGAGTTTGATAAACTCCCCTCTAATGTAGGCCTTGTGAGCTTCCCATATCGTCGTAGGACCGACTTCTGTTGAGCTATTGAGGGTAAAATAAATATCTAAATATTCTGCAAATGACTCTCTCACTTTAGAATCTGAGAGAAGAACATTGTCCAGTCACCATGTAAATGGCTTGATAGGAGCCGAGGGCCAAGCTATCTTACATTCCACCATGGAATGATCGGACCATACCGTGTGTCTAATATTAGCGTTTTTTATTAAAGATAAAGCCATATGGTCCACTAAAATGTAGTCAAGCCTTGAATGGCTTTTCTGTGGGTTAGAGAAAAAGGTATAGTCTCTATATTGTGGGTGTGTGTATCTCCAGGTATCATGGAGTGTCATCTTCTTAATATCCCTCCATATAGAGCTAAGCAGTTTCTGGTTGTGGCGTGTAGCTGGGTTAGAGCTATCTAGTTCTGGCACTAAGGGAGTGTTTAAGTCACCTGCGACAATCAAGGGGCCTTTAACTAAATCTAATATTTTGTTAGCACAGCTAGAGAAAAAACGGTCTTGTCCAGTGTTGGGGCAATATAAATTGATAATGGTTACTGGTTTACCATATAACAGACCCATTATACCCAAATATCTACCCTCTTTATCCTTATCTAAAGACTGAAGTTTAAAAGGGATTGAGCGATGAATTAATATGCTGACACCATTAATTTTCTTATGTGTGTTTGTGCTGTGAAAATGTTGCGAGAATTGAGAGGACAAGAAGTTGGGTACCTTCCCTGTTTTAAAATGGGTTTCCTGTAGTAGGAGTATTTTCCCCCCTCTTCTATGAAGGTCCCGGAGAGCTAAGTTCCTTTTGTTAGGGCTATTAAAGCCTCTCACATTTTGAGTGAGAATTTGTATGTGTTGAGTGTCAGTACCTGATGACATAATTGCTAATTTCTGATTTTGGGATCTCACGTGTAAGTAGTGTTAGCCAGCTAGTCAGAGGAAAATAACTATCATATGAAATCATTCATGTAATGTGGAGTACCCAATGGCGGTTTTGTTGTAGGCAGGCAAAACATAATATAATCCAAGAACAAATAGCACAACTGGTGCAGGCAAAAAAAACAAAAAACAGTATTCTTTTAAAAGGGAGAACACAAACCCCTAGCGGGCAACAAGATGTTAACTTCAACTTTATATATGTGGCATAACTAGCAGTATGGGGTGTATGATATCAAAGATTCTGTTGCATTGACTAGATTTCAAACCCTGTTAAAGAATACAGTATAAACTTAAGAAGTAAAAAAACGTAGTATAACATACATCAGTTTGAGCAAATGTATACAACAATTGACAAATTGAGAAAGACAGCATTGTTCAAACAGTTTATCTCTTACCTGTCTTCATACGATTTTGTCAAGATCTCTAGTCAAGGGGCTCGACCGCCACTGGAGCCACCAATTGAGTCCCAGCCGCCGCGGCCCCCCCCTTCTTAAAATTCCGGGAAGGGCCACGGCAGGTGAGGCCCGTGTGGTAAGGACAGATCCCCGACAGGAACCCCTCGCCAAAGAAGAGAAGAAAACTAAATGGTCATTAGTAACTGATTCGAAATGCTGGGAGTTCATTTTCCCATCCTGGGCAGACAGTCAGAGCTCTGGGCATCCGGAGTCACGGACTTTGTTGTAATCTTTTTCCATTCAGATCTCTGTGGTAGTGGTGGTGCAGGGTTGCTTTTCTCCGCAGTCTCTCTGTTACCTTCATCTTGTGGGGATGGTGGTGAGATATCCAGGTCTTTACAGACTCGTAGAATGTCAGCTGTGGAATCACAGATTAATCTCTTGCCTTTCCAAGGTATTTGTAGGTTAAATGGATGACCCCATCTATAGGCAATGTTGCGTTGTCTCAACTTGGCAGTGAAGTATTTAAACTCCCTTCTTTTCTGCAATGTTCTAGGTGTCAAATCTTCATATAGTTGGATAGATTCAGCTCTGAATCTAAGTGGGTATTTCTGGCGTGCCTTTTTCATAATCTCCTCTTTGATCTGATAGCTTGTTACTTTAACAATAACATCCCTTGGGGGTTGATCACCCAGTGGCTTTGCTCGTAGGGCTCTGTGGAATCTATCTAAGGCTATCGTGGCTTCGGGTTCAACTCCTATGATATGTGTGAGGAGTTCTTGCAGATAATTCTCTAGTTCTGTCGGTGGGATAGACTCTGGTATTCCCCTAATCCTGATATTGCCACGGCGATTACGGTTTTCCAAGTCATCCAACTTGTTCTCCATTTGTAATATGGATTCATCTTGTGCCGCAACTTTAGATCTAAGGAAAGTGATATTTGAGCTGGCGAGGTCTGTGCTATCTTCCAGCTTCTCCACCCTAAGGCCCATGTCTGAGAGATCTTTTTTAATTTCGGAGATTTCCTCCCTTATGCACTGTTTGACCTGACAGATCAAGTTGGAGAAGTCTTTTTTAGAAGGTAGGGAGTTCAGAAGGGCCCTAGGGACAGAGATAGCAGAGTCTGGGCCTTCTCCCTCCGACTCAGATGAGTCAGAGGAGGCATCAGTTCTAGTGTCCTGCTGGGCAGCGATCTTTTTAGCAGATGTGTCTAGATGCTTAAAAAAGTTGTTAACAGACGGGGTTGTTGCAACTTGTTTTTTAGGCGGTTTTTCTGGTTTATTGCCTTTTTTAGGAGACATGTTTAACAGGGTATGACAGTAAAATAGGGCACTCTAGAATATATATATTATACCTCACAGTCCGTTAATGCAGAAAATAAGGTGCAGCTGATGACCAGGGTTCATAAATGGCTCATTGTAGTGTGATATAAATCGTAGATAAGCACGACTTTCTTAGCCTTTATATTGAGCAGCTGGTGCAGTAAAGTATATGTCCCTTGTGATTATGTCTTTACATATAACAATTGCAGAAGATTCTATTTTCCGCTGGTCCTAAGCGCCAAGCAACGCTTCTCACTATACCGAGATAGGCGTCCGGTCTGATCCCCATACAGGCCCAGAGTCCTGCATACATTTGCTAAATTCTTTTTGTAACCCACATGTGACAGAGCAGGGCAGGGTATGAAGGTGTTTGACAACCGGAGCTCTCTATATGTGTAAACTGAAGCGTGATGTCACTTTAAAAGGTTGCTGGGGCAGTGAAAGGTGTGTGTCTCTTGAGACAGTGCTATTGCTATCAGCATTTGTACTCACAGTTACTCTGCGTTTTCGCGGCCCCAGATGCTGTGTGCTGTGATTTTAGAAACCAAGATGGCGGGCGGGGGTGTTCACTCATCAGGCCCCGTGTTTAGTATGAAATCTTTAGCTCCCAGTATCTTCCCAAGTAAGTGTAGGCTCAAGATCTCGTCTTAATATCTCTCACATAAGGCCTCAGCATAGCCACAGTCGCACCCCACAAGTCTGACCTGCGATTGCGGATCCTGGGTTTTCCATGTGCCATCAGGTCAGCGGAAAGAGGCCGGTCCGTTGTTGCGGGTCCCCCATCTGATGTGTCCGCAATTTGATGCTCTGGACGTGGGTGTGATCGGGGATATTTATATGTGCTTTGATGCCAGTTAAACACACATTTAGTGCTATTTTGCCCTGTAAGGAGACCGGAGCTCACAGAAGTGCAGCCGTCTCCATTGAGCGCTGGCTCCGCCCCCTTTTCTCAGAATTTTTAATGAGCAGAAGATTTTTTTCTAACAAATTTAAAAATGTATTTCAGTTTGCCAGCCCCCTGTATCATGTCAGGGTAGGGAAATTTTATTATTTTGGGGGGCTTTTTTTATTTTATTAGGGGGATTAGATTAGATGTAATTAGTTTAAAATTCTTGTAATTCTTTTTTTATTTTCTGTAATTTAGTGTTTTTTTTTTGTTTTTTTTTTTTTTCCGTAATTTAGTTTATTGAATTTAATTGTAATTAATTGTAGGTAGTTTAGGTAATTTATTTAATGATAGTGTAGTGTTAGGTGTAATTTTAACTTAGGTTATGATTTATTTTACAGGTAATTTTGTACTTATTTTATCTAGGTAGCTATTAAATAGTTAATAACTATTTAATATCTATTGTACCTAGTTAAAATAAATACAAAGTTGCCTGTAACATAAATATTAATCCTAAAATAGCTACAAATGTAACTATTAGTTATATTGTAGCTATATTATGGTTTATTTTATTGGTAAGTATTTAGTTTTAAATAGGATGAATTTATTTAATTATCTTAAATTAATTTCCTTTAATTTAAATTATATTTAAGTTATGGGGGGTTAGGTTTAGGGGTTAATAAATGTATTATAGTAGCAGCGACGTTGGGGTCGGAAGATTAGGGGTTAATAAATGTAGGTAGCTGGCGGTGACGTTGGGGGGGCAGATTAGGGGTTAATAAAATTTAAATAGTGTTTGCAAGGCGGGAGTGTGGCGGTTTAGGGGTTAATACATTTATTAAAGTGGTGGCGATGTACGGTCGGCAGATTAGGGGTTAATAATTGTAGGCAGGTGGCGGCGACGTTGGGGGCGGCATATTAGGGGTTAATAAATATAATGTACGTGCCGGCGATGTTAGGGGCAGCAGATTAGTGGTTCATAGGTATAATGTAGGTTGCGGCGATGTCCGGTCGGCAAATAAGGGGTTAAAATTTTTTATTTTTGTGTTTGCAATGTGGGAGGGCCTAAGTTTAGGGGTTAATAGGTAGTTTATGGGTGTTAGTGTACTTGTTAGCACTTTAGTTAAGGGCTTTATGTTCCGGCGTTAGCCCATAAAACTCTTAACTACTGACTTTTATATGCGGTAGGAGTCTGGACAGGAGAAGGTCTACCGCTCACTTCTTTCAAGACTCGTATTACTGGCGTTAGGCAAATCCCATAAAAAAGATAGGATACGCAACTGACGTAAGGGGATTTGCGGTAGCCTCGAGTCACGGAGGAAAAGTGAGTGGTACACCTGTACCTGTCAGACTCATAATACCAGCGGGCATTAAAAAGCAGCATTGGGACCTCTCAACGCTGCTTTTTAAGGCTAACGCCAAACTCGTAATCTAGGCGTATGTGTTTTATCATACTGTGCAGTTGATTGCTGCTCTTGTTTTATGTCCCTTTAAGGCCAGAAAGGCATCATGTGCTAACAATTGCAGAATGCGGCTGCAAACCACAAGCTCTTTTTGTAGCTGGATTTATTCCTGTAAAAGTGCTGCACTTTCACAAGATTAAATCCGGCTCAGAAAAGAGCCGAATGGAGCCTTTTCACGCATTTGTTAGCACCCGAAGCGCACAAATGCACATATCTAGTATTTATAGTCTCGAATGATCTAGAAGATAGACAGAGATACATTTAAAAATCCAAAATCAATGCCAAATAATCCAATACCAGATCTGGGAAACATTGTACCTTCACAAAGAAATACCAGTGGTTAGTATGCTCATTACATTCCAGACATTTAACTCTCCTTCACTACATTTCAGCAGGCTTAAAGTGATGGTAAATCTAAGCGTATAACGAACACCAGGATTTACCATCACTAAACATGAACATTAGTTTCTGTCATTGTTTCCTAAAGAAACGTCTGTTAAACTCACCCTATCTGTAAGACAAGTATATTGCTAACTCAGCCCACGGCACAGCGCTTTCTCCACTGAGGAGACGTTTCCACCTCTAGACCAATAGCCGTGCTCGGATGTCATTTAACACGCACAGCTATTGGTTTAGAGGTGGAAACATCACCTCATTGAAGAAGCTGCTGTGCCGTGGGCGGCCGCAGGCGCTGAATTAACAATATACTTGCCTTTCAGATAGGGTAAGTTTAACCCCTTATGACGTACAGAGTATGTCCTACAAAAAAAGGTCTGTAACGACCAAGAACGTACCCAATACGTGGTTGGTGTTTGAAAGCGGTGGAAGTGACCCTGATCACTTCCAGCCGCTTTCATATTATTGCAGTGATCCCTCGATATTGAGGCATCCTGCAATAACATTTTCTAGCCATCCGGTGCAGAGAGCCACTCTGTGGCCCTCTTTGCATCGGACATCGATGGCCATGATCGTTGGTGGGTGGGAGCCGATGTGGGCGTTGAGAGTAAGAGGGGGGTGGGATCATGTAAGGGGTCTCCAGGGGCGCGCACGGGGGGTTGGGGAAGGTGCGTGCATGGGGGCGGGAGCAGGTTAGAACCTCTACCATGTGACACATTTTTTTGCACAAAGTGGGAGAGAGGAGGGTGGGGGTTGTTTATTGAGGGGGGGGAGTTACACTACAGAAAAATATAAACTCCCCAAAAAAAATAAAATGTTGTGCTTAAGATGGCGGGGACAATTGTGGGAAGGGGAGGGAATAGAGCTGTTTGGGAGGGAACAGGGGCTGGGATGTTTGAGGTGGGAGGCTGATCTCAACACTAAAGCTAAAAGTAACCCTGCAAGCTCCCTACAAGCTACCTAATTAACCCCTTTCACTGCTGGGCATAATACAAGTGTGGTGCGCAGCGGCATTTAGCAGCCTTCTAATTGCCAAAAAGCAACGTCAAAGCCATATATGTCCCAGAGAAGCATTTACAACCATTTGTGCCATTATTGCACAAGCTGTTTGTAAATAATTTCAGTGAGAAACCTAAAGTTTGTGAAAAAATTTGTGAAAAAGTGAACAATTTTTTTTATTTGATCGCAATTGGTGGTGAAATGGTGGCAATAAATATACCAAAAATGGACCTAAATCAATACTTTGGGTTGTCTACTACACTAAAGCTAAAATTAATCCTACAAGCTCCCTAATTAACCCCGTCACTGCTGGGCATAATACAAGTGTGGTGCCCAGCGGCATTTAGCGGCCTTCTAATTACCAAAAAGCAATGCCAAAGCCATACAAGTCTGCTATTTCTGAACAAAAGGGATCCCAGAGAATCATTTACAACCATTTGTGCCATAATTGCACAAGCTGTTTGTAAATAATTTCAGTGAGAAACCTAAAATTGTGAAAAATGTAACTTTTTTTTTTATTTGATCGCATTTGGCGGTGAAATAGTAGCATGAAATATACCACGATGGGCCTAGATCAATACTTTGGGTTGTCTACTACACTACACTAAAGCTAAAATTAACCATAAAAGCTCCCTACAAGCTCCATAATTAACCCCTTCACTGCTGGGCATAATACCTGTGTGGCATTTAGCGGCCTTCTAATTACCAAAAAGCAACGCCAAAGCCATATAAGTCTACTATATCTGAACAAAGGGGACCCAGAGAAGTATTTCCAACCATTTGTGCCATAATCACACAAGCTGTCTGTAAATAATTTCAGTGAGAAACCTAAAGTTTTTGAAAAAATTTGTGAAAACGTGAACGATTTTTTTATTTGATCGCATTTGGCGGGGAAATGGTGGCAGGAAATATACCAAAATGGGCCTAGATCAGTACTTTGGGTTGTATTCTAAAATAAAATATATACATGTCAAGGGATATTCATGGATTCCAGACAGATATTAGTGTTCAAATGTAACTAGCGCTAATTTTGAAAAAAAGTGGTTTGGAAATATAAAAGTGCTACTTGTATTTTTTACCCTATAACTTGCAAAAAAAGTAAAGAACATGTAAACATTGGGTATTTCTAAACTCAGGACAAAATTTATAAACTATTTAGCATGGGTGTTTTTTAGTAGTTGTAGATGTGTAACAGATTTTGGGGGTCAAAGTTAGAAAAAGTCTGTTTTTTTCAATTTTTTCATCATATTTTATAATTTTTTTATAGTAAATTATAAGATATGATGAAAATAATGGTATCTTTAGAAAGTCCATTTAATGGGAAAAAAACAACAACGTATATAATATGTGTGGGTACAGTAAATGAGTAAGAGGAAAATTACAGCTAAACACAAACACCGCAAAAATGTAAAAATAGCCTTGGTCCCAAACGGACAGAAAATGGAAAAGTGCTGTGGTCATTAAGGGGTTAACATTGTTTATTAGGAAATAATGACATTTATTTATTTTTAGTGATGGTAAATCCTATTGTTTGTTATACGCTTGAGTTTACCATCACTTTAAAAGTCTCCCTTGAGACGCTTTCTTTTTCTCAACATTTCAAGTTTTTCTATTTCTCTTTGGCAAGAGCACTGTGGGTATTTACCAAGGTACTCACTGCCCTTCTACCTCTAACTGGAAGACATGATTGTAAAAGTCCCTCATGCATAATTACCAGTAAGAGTTCATTAACCTCTCTCCCACAGCATGTGATTTTCTTGATTGGCGATGAAACACTATTACTTTTGGCATGCCTCTGTCTCTGGTACCACAAAAGCATCCAGTTCAAATAACAGATACCACTCTTTCTAAATAGGAAGCAGTCAGGGGTGGCCACCAAGTACAATAAATAAGGCCCCGTTGGTGGCAACTCCTCCCATCAAAGTTTTGGAGCTCCAGGCAACCTATCTTGCATTATTGTCTCAGCAGGTGACTATCACAGGCATTTCTGTGCACATGACAGCAGTAGCTTATATCAGTCATCAAGGGGCATTTCTCCGAGTGGCACCTATATGATCTTAGTGCTTTATGCTCAAGACTACCTTATCAGATTGTTTTTTTTTATTTTATTTTTTATTTCCAGCACTGTATACAGAGTCACGAAAAAAAAATACATATAAATACGCCACGCAGGGCTTAAAATCATACATTGAGTGAAAATCAAACACATTCTAAAAAACAAAGCAATAAACCTAAATCATATTAATATACTTTCCTTTTATGTTACTTAAATAGTCAGTAACTTTCACTCAAGACATATTTGTACACAGAGTTGGGATTTTCATATTCTTTATAATGTAACTAGACAAAAATAATCAAAAACACAAAAGAGAAAAAAAAAAAAATAGAGATCAAACGTCTCACTGTTCCTCCCTCCCTCTTTTCTCTCCACCCTCCTTAAATATTACCTTCATTCGCTATTCCTGGAAATCTCTAAATTTGTACCTCAGAAGCATGCGTTATCCATGAATAGGGGAATAATTCTAGTATGACCATTTCAGCAAAACTATTAGATGATAAAAAGGGCCGTATTATCTGTTTTTGTATAGATAGAGGATAGCACTTTATAATACTATACCAATTACATAAACATTTCTTAATTCTTTTTTCTGAGGAATCTTGAAGATGATAAGCTTCAAAACTTATCTGTTCCTGGATAGTCTGCATAACCTCAGTGACCGAAGGTCCTCTACTTGCTTTCCAATTCTTCAATATACACTGTCTTACTGCCATTATCGTTATATTGAGGGGATATATCCAGCTATTGTTTTGATCACTAGAGTTCACTAATAGAATAATATCCTGGAATGTGAAAGGGATAGTCATCTTATGAGTAACATTAAACCAATATCCAATCTTTGACCACAACTGACTAATCTTGGGGCATGCCCAAAACATATGAAATAAATCCGCTTCAAAATAAGAACATCTTGGGCATCCTGCGGACCTAGTTCCATAAAATCTAGCCAATTTAGCAGGGTATAAATAATAGTTATTCAAAAGCTTCATGTGAGATTCTCTCCAACTCGATGGGATTTTACTTTTATCTAGAGTATTAAAGCTCTGTCTAATTTGATCCTGATCTAGATCTGGAATGGTCGGAATCCAAAAACTACAGATCCTATCAGTATATCTTTGTGATTGCTTTGAAAGCATAATATTGTATATTAATGAGATTGATGTAAGCCCTGCAGTAAATCTTTGTATTAAGATCCTGACATCAGACCACGCAATAGCCAAAGGAAACGTCCATTTCTGGGCGTTGACAAAATGCCGTAGCTGGAAAAAAGCAAATAAATCCATTCTAGGCAGATTAAATCGTGAGAATAGAAACTCTCCCGGTAACACTCGACCATCTGAAACTAACGCTTAGTAAATTAAACTTAAAACTTTTTCTGCCCAAGACTGAAAAGCTTTCTGATTAATACCCGGAGAAAATAATGGATTACCCTGTATAGGAAAGAATTCTGAAAAAGTAAAATCTAACCCTACTTTTGTACAAAATTTATGCCAGGCCAAAATTGCATTCTTAAATGACAAGAGAAAAACAACATTGCCAGGTAGCTGGCACGGTTTACAATGTAAAATTGCTATTAATTCAAAAGGATGTATCAAGAAAACCTCTTCTTCAGAGGTAGAATATATATTTGTTCTAGCTATCCAATCAATTGCAATTTTCACCAATGCTGCGATATTGTATAATTTAACATCTGGAAGTGCTAAACCCCCAACCTCTGGCTTCTGCATTAACCTTGACAAGGAGATACGAGGTTTTTTATTTTGCCAGATAAATAGTGAAAAATAACGATATACTTTCTTTAAATCACTACTAGATATAAATAGCGGTAGATTCTGTAATGGATATAACAGACATGGGAAGATAATAGTTTTAATTAATTTAACCCTTGCCATCAATGACAAAGGGAAAGAAGTCCATAGTCGTTGATCTATCTTAATTTTTTTGAAATAAAGGCCTATAATTATCAGCATACCAATGCCCAGGATTTTTATGTAGCATCAATCCCAGATATTTAATAGTATCTACTTCTTTGAAAGTATTAATATAAGTTCCAGGGACTGTCTTTCCAATAATCATTAATTCACTTTTTTCAGTATTAACTCGATAACCTGAGAATGAGCCAAATTCTTCCAGTAGATAGATCAAGTTAGGCATAGATTGCTGCAAATTTTCTAAAAAAAGCAAGATATCATCTGCATATAATAATATATTTAAGCGAAATGGACCTATTAATATCCCCGATAGACAACTCCTGACCCGAATCGCAAATGGCTCTAAAGCTAAGTTAAACAATAGCGGCGACAATGGGCAACCTTGCCTTGTACCTCGCTGTAGTGTTACCTTAGGGGAGACAGTTCCATTAATCAATATGTGTGATACAGGTTTTGAATATATTTTATGTATAAATTGCACAAAATTCCCCCTAATACCAAATTTTCCCATTGATACAAATAAATGCTCCCATACTATAGAGTCAAATGCTTTGGCCGCGTCCAGGGTTAAAACCGCCATATCATGTCCTCTATTTCTTTTAAGTTCGTGCTCATTGTTCCAAGCATTTCAAGAAAAGTTGTTAATTTTCTTATATTCTTACATGAATTCCTATTACTCATGAACCCAACCTGATCTGGGTGGATGAGTTCTTGTATGCAATTTGATAATCTATTAGCTAAGATACTGGTAAGAATCTTGTAATCCGAGTTTAGGACCGAAATCGGTCTATATGATGCTGGATCCTCTACCTCTTTTCCCTTCTTCAATATAAGAGAGATGTTAGCCAGTGAAAAATAAGTTGAAATCGGGCTATCTATCGTAAAATATCTATTAAAGAGCTTCTCTAATACTGGTAAAAAGTAATCTTTTAGGCATTTATAAAATTCTGAAGGAAAGCCATCTGGACCAGGTGCTTTATTTGGTTTTAATCTATCAATGGCAATACCAATTTCCTCCCTTGTTATAGGTTCATTTAACATAGAAAGGTCTTCAGTCTTAATCTGGGGGGTCACAATATTTGACCAAAATCTATCTTGTTCCTCTAAGTTGATCTCAACTGCAGAATACAAATGTTGATAATACGAAACAAATATTCTACAGATGTCTGCAGTATCAGAATATCTAGTCTCTTTATCTTTAATGACTGATATAAAATTCTTTTTCTTTCTACATTTAATAAGGTTAGCTAGATATTTCGCCGAACATCCATGAATACCTTTATAGTGCCGATTTATTCTAATCTCCTCCAACTGGGATTTTTGTTTCAAATACAGATCTCTCTCTTTTCTAGCAATCATATAATTATCCCAATTCTGCTGTGATGATACACTTTGTATCTGTGTAAATGCAGTTTTTACATTTTTTGCCAACAAGACCTCTCTAGCTTTAATCTTCTTCCCTCGTATATTTAAAAAAGCCATTATCTCGCCCCTAAGGACGACCTTAGCGGCTTCCCAAAAAATTTCAATTTTGTTTCTATATTCTACATTATTCAATCCATACTCTTGCCACTTTATTCGTAACCAAGCTTGAAATCTATGGTCAGCACATAAAAAACGAGGAAAACAGAACACCGCCTTCTGGGGTCCACCCTTCTTCCCCAGGGAGAGATTTAATGAAATTATTGCGTGGTCTGATATCATAATCTCACAAATTTCTGTCCTTATGTGCCATATAGATAGAGATTCAGCGACTAAAAACATATCAATCCTGGAAAATGTTCTATGGGCTCTAGATTCACAAGTATATTTTAAACTATCTGGGTTTTGGATTCGCCAAATATCTGTTAATTTTAATTTATAACAACATTTCTGTAAATGTTTTGCACTATATTTATTAGCTAGTATATTTTTGCGTGAAAATCGATCTATCAATGGGTCTAGCATTGCATTAAAATCTCCACAAATGATTCGATTTTGGCTTTTAAATGGATATACTCTATTTTGGATTCTTTCCCAGAATTCTATTGAGAATCTATTAGGAGCATATATATTACAGATTATGAGTTTTACACCTTTAATGTATATTTGGAGTATCATAAATCTAGTTTGCTTATCCAACTCTATCTTGCTTATCTTATAGTCTAAGTTTTTATGTAATAAAATTACTACACTGCATTTCTTATTTCTAGCTTTAGTAGAGATTACTTCCCCAACCCAATTAGTCTTTAGTTTTGTTGTCTCTGCCTCATTAAGGTGAGTCTCCTGAAGACATACTAGATCGGGTTGTAATTTACCCAGAGTTCTAATCACCAATTTACGTTTTACTGGAGATGATATACCTCCCACATTCCAAGACAACAACCTAATATTTTCAGCCATTATTTTTTAAATGGAAACCTTAGAGGGAGAAGAGAGGAAAGAGAGAAAAAAAAAAAACGTTGAAAACTATCAACCAAAAACACCCTTGTTCCGAAATAAAAAAGCTGTAGTTCACAACTAACATATTATTTTAACAATAATCAACCCCTGGTATTTACATTGCATCTTTATCCTATAGTCTTTAAAAATTCAGTAACCTCTGCAATCGTATTGAATGTCTGCCTGTTTTGCTTATCCTGAATTACAATCTTAGCCGGGTATACCAACCAGGCCTCTATACCTTTATTAATTAATTGCATGCAATATGGGGCCATGACTTTTCTCTTGGCAGAAGTCTCACCGGAAAAATCCTGGAACAACAAGATCCTGTTGTTACCAAATATCACCGGGTCACTTTTTTTCTTTTCAAATAGATTTAGTAATTCTATTTTATCCTGGAACCTCAGGAGCTTGAAGATAATCATTCTTGCCCTCATGACCCCATTGCCCATGACCCTTCTGGGGCCAAGCTTATGTGCCCTCTCCACAATTAACGGTAACAGAAGGGTTGGCACACCTAGGGCCTGAGGTAGGGTTGTAGAGGTGAAGGTCATGAGATCCTCAAACTCCGGAAGTTCGGGAAGACCAATAATCCTAATGTTATTGCACCTGGAGCGATCCTCTAGGTCCTCCAGGCGCAACTGCATGTTATTTATTTTATCTTCTTGTTTCTGTGTAATCGATAACTGTGTATTTACCTGATCTTCCAATGAGGAGATCCTTTCTTCTGCCTCCGTTAATCTAATGGCAAACTGCTTAATTTCCTGAGAGAGTGTCCCTATCTCAACAACACTAATTCCTAATTCTCGTTTAATAGAATCAAACTGAGGTGTAAAAATAGCTGATAACTGACCAATTAAAGACTGGGTGTCTATTACTAGGGGAGCTACATCTGTTATGTTGTCAATACTGTTATCTGCCATTTTAGTCTTTTTGTCTTTAGATTTGGCCGGCATTTTTGGAGAGTTGGTCTTAGTTTGACTAATGCATTTTTCCATTGAGTGTGCCTAACAAAAAAATGTGCAGTTCTGAATGTGGCTATCGGAATTATGCTAACAAAATTTGCCCAGTGTTCTCCCACTCTACTCTCCTCCTTATCCTCTTTAACCTTTTAATAAGGTGAACTAAACCCTGTGATTGTAGGCTTGTGAGTGGCCTGTCTTACATATTATTATTATTTTTTTTCTCTTCTTTCTCACTCTTTTTGTGAGAAAAAAAAGATCAATATTTGTGTTATAGGAAAAAAACACCATTTAACTTAGTTTAGTAGAAAAACCATACCCTACCAGAACATAGATAAATATTATAGACTTTTTCTCCTCAGTAGTAATTTCACTATCGTTTGAAATGATTCTATTTAAACTATGATCATTTCTTTATTGTATTCAATTATTATCCATTATGCCCCCTTTAATAAACTTTGATAGGGAATTATATCAGTTTAGATCTATCTATCTTATGCAAATATAACATACAATTATATCTAGATCTTGTACTATTAAACTTTAACCAGCTAAACCACAGCACATAGCATAGATCTACTGAGACAAAAGTGTTAGAAAATCTCTCTTCAGATATAGCTCAGTATATGATGTGCTAATAATCATATAGAGTAAGCAACAAGTCCTTCTTTAGAAATAAAGGCAAGAAACTCTGGTGTATTTTTCAGTCCACTGAAGAAGGGACAGAATGTTCCAAAATTAAATATAGCTGCTGGTAGTTGTAATCCCATACGATAGTCAATTATATTAACCATTAGTTGTATCGGTAAAGATGGTTAGATTAAATGTATTCACCACATATTTTAAACCAAAGTACTGTATAAACCAATAGCACCGGGCTCTGGATATCCCTTATTTTCTCTTATCCTCTAGAAATGTTATTTTATCAGCTACAGAGGAATACCGCTTTCACAATTTAACAAGCGTGGCTTGTCATATATACTTGTGTTCTCCGCAGCACCGTCCCGGACACCTTTCCAAGCTTCCACGCTTTATATTTTTGCCACTGCGAATCCTCCAGGGGACCCAGCACCAGCACTTTCCGGGAAATTCAATCAACTCAGACGCCGGACCACGCTCTCACAACCAGGTGCGCAGTGTTTTCCGGTCCCTCGGCGCGTTGCACTGTCTGCGGATCCTTCCGCGACATGTCACCAGCCCTCACGTAGGTAAACCTCCGATCAGCCCACGGCAACACAGCACATCAGAACTCCCAGCACTGGTAGGTTTATACTTGTGATGTTACTTCAGCTTGGATTTTCTGTGTTTTTTGAATTAACACAATTTGTTGACACGACGTGGTAATAGCAATCTTTATCCAGGTAATCCCATATTCGACAACTTATGTTTATTCACCTTCTCCCATCCGAATACACTTCATATGAACCACAGCAAAGTTTAGTTTGCGACAGGTTGTGCGGGCACTCCGCTGGCCAATTGGCCTTCAGGACTTCCAACTCCAGCAAATCTCACTTGCCACAGCCCCAACCGAACCACAAGCACCCGGGCTATAGGGCGAACAGAGGGGGATAGCGTGTCAGACGAACAAACTAACCGCAGCCATACACCTTGCGGGGGTCAGTCACGCCCCCTAACCGGAAGTCCTTCTTATCAGATTGTTATACATAATACCTGGTACTCCAATTCAGTGTATTCTTTTACTGGGACCTCAGTAGTTCCACTATATTTCGTCCTATTCACTCTAATGCCCAGAAGGCTCTCTCTTCCATGCCTTAAATGTAGTTAGAGCTTTAAAACATAACATATACAGACACTTTATACAAATGTTATACTCTGCTTCCATGTATGGGGTATTAGGAGGGGCCTCAAAGCCCCAAAGATTATTTTCATATTGGTTTCACTTGGCCATTTTTTCTGGTATGCTAGACAATGGTGATGAAGCCACTTTACCATATTCATATTCTTCCATCATTCTACTTGTTTGGTTTTGACTTCATAGCCACAAAGTGCTCTGTAAATATCTTCACTAAATATTATCTCTTGGATGTTTTTGCTTCTACTGAATTAGCCCTTGGGATATTTTATTAGTAAGTCTCCCATTAATATCTTATTTCTGATAATAGGGCTGTTTTTTGGATGATCCAAAAAAAACCAAAACCCTCTCATATAGGGGTTCATTGTTCTGGTACCAGCCCAGATGTCTAGAATAATCTCCAGTTTAATGATCTTCCACAATATGAGATAGAAACATGATTTTATGATGAATGAATGTCTCTCATACTGCTATCACTGATTAATGAATGGTTTATCAGTGCAAAAACAGAAATATTAACAAGGAATACATTTAGTAATAACAATTATTTAAAGGGACATGAAATCCAAGTATTTTCTTTTATGATTCTGATAGAGCATGTTATGTTAAACAACTTTCAAATGTATTTCTTTTATCAGCTGTACTTCATTCTCTTGGTATCCTTTGCAGAAGGAGCAGCAATGCACTACTGGGAGCTAGCTGAACACATTGGGTGAGCCAATGACAGGTGCAGCAACCAATCAGTAGTTAGCTCCAAGTAAGGCAATGCTCCTGAGCCAACCTAGTTATGCTTTTAAACTAAGGATACCAAGAAAATGAAATAAATTAGATTATAGAAGTAAATAGGAACGTTGTTTAAAATCACATACTCTCTCGGAATCATTAAAGAAAAATGTTGTCTTTCATATCCCTTTAAGAATACAAATAAGTGCAAGCATTGACCTAGATTCCACAGGAGTCATACAAATGGGACTTTTACACAGCAACCCAAACTGCAGCCAGCCTCCCACCCGTATTGTTTGTAACAGCAGCTGACCGAGCCCTGCAAGAGTAAATAAACAGCAAAAGCCCTCTTAATGCTATTAACCTTCAGACAACACCTTCATTTTACCACCATCAGTACTACTTCTCATTTAAAAAAAAATCTCCTAAATCAGCCAATAGGTTCTTATAAAGGATTTTGATTTCATTTTTAGGGGGATGTTTTTTGGATCTTTTCTGTGGCACCAACAGTAATCCAACACCTACATCCCCCTAAGAAAAATATCCCCCTAAATAAGTCCATATGTTCTTATACAGTTTTTTTCAAAGTTTTTTCAGGTTAGAACAGTTAAAGGGACACTGAACCTGTGATGATAGCAGGATGTGATGTCACTAGCATGTGGGCGGGGCTTAGGTCCGGTGTCTGTGTCGCAGTTAGTTTAGTACAATCAACCTGTCTGGATGTGTATTGCTATGCTCTGTAATAAAATAGAGTTGTACCATCATTGCTGTGTCCTGCATATGTCCTGCATCTCATGACATGGTGTCAGAAGTTCTGGACTACGCTTCTGTTTCTGATGATGACAATGTCAAAGTTTACCCCACCTGAGCCTTTTGACTTTTCTCAGCCTGCAGCTTGGCCCACATGGCGTCAGCGGTTTCAGCGCTTCAGGATTGCATCCAAACTGAACAAGGAGAGTGGTGAAGTACAAGTTAATTCTCTTTTATATTCTATGGGGAAAGATGTAGAGCCAGTGTTCAATGCTTTTACTTTCCAAGAAGGGGACGAAGTTAACTTTGATATAGTTATGGATAAACTCAGTGCCCACTTTGTGCCCAAAAGAAATGTGATTCATGAGAGAGCTTGTTTTCACAAACGTAATCAGCGTGTGGGAGAATCTGTGGAGTCATTTGTGCGCAGCCTGTATGAATTAGCTGAATTCTGTGAGTTTGGTGTTGCTAAAGAAGAGCAAATCAGAGACAGAATAGTTATTGGAATTGCAGATGCTGAAGTCTCCCTGAAGCTGCAGTTAGAGCCTGATTTAACGTTAGACGGGGCTATTAGGATGGCCCGCCAGAGTGAACTGGTGAAAAAGCAAAGTGCTGATCTGAGGTCTGAGAGTATTGTGGATGAAGTGCAACAGTCTAGGAAAATTACTAGTGAAAGGCACAGTGTGAGCGGTAGATCTAAAGTACTGGAAAGGCCTAGAAGTGGATGGGCGCAACATGGCCGATGCACACGGTGCTACCGGGCTCATGATCAGAGTGCTATATGCCCGGCCAGAGATAAAAGATGCAGAAAATGTAACAGAATAGGCCATTTTGAAGTGGTGTGTAAAACTGAATACATTAAGGAGATGCAGGTGGACAGTGACCAGGAGGGTCAGGAAGTGTCTTTTGTGGGGTCTGTTGTGGAACGGACAAGCTCAGAGGAAGATTGGAAAGTTACTTTTACTGTAATGGGAGCCAATGTTGATTTTAAGATTGACACAGGAGCTGATATCACTGTAATGTCTTTTGCTGAATTTATGAAACTGCCTCGACAGCCCCAGCTGGCGAAGGTTACTACAAATGTTCATAGTCCTGGTGGCCGCATTGATTGTGTGGGGAAATTTCTTGCAAGCTGTGAGTACAAACAAAAAAAGTTCACCATGTGGGTGCATGTGATCCGAGGTCAGTGTGTTAACAGTTTATTGAGCAGAAAAGCAGCCTGTGACTTGGGCCTCGTGGCCAGAGTGAATGAGATCTCTGAAGATATGTTTGGCGAGTTGGGCCTACTGAGCTGCAAACCTGTCCGTATAGCACTTAAAAGTGACGCAGTCCCGTACAGTATTTCTACTCCTCGTAGAATTCCGTTCCCGCTCATGCCTCAAGTGGAGAAAGAGCTCATGCGCATGAAGTCTATGGGGGTTATTGAAGAGGTTGTTGAGGCAACTGATTGGTGTGCCCCCATTGTTCCAGTTGCAAAGAAAAACGGAAAGGTGCGCATCTGTGTGGACCTGAAAAGGTTGAATGAGGCAGTGAAGAGGGAGAGATTTGTGCTGCCGACACTGGAAGATATAGCCCCAAAGTTGGCTGGGGCGAAGTTCTTTTCCACATTAGACGCTTCTAGCGGCTTTTGGCAGATCCCCCTGGATCCAAAGTGCCGCAAACTGACTACCTTTATCACTCCGGTAGGTCGGTTCTGTTTCTGCAGACTTCCCTTTGGGATATCCTCCGCTCCTGAGATCTTTCAGAGGGAAATGAGTTCTCTCCTGAGTGGCCACGTGGGCACAGCAGTCGTCATGGACGACATTCTAGTGTATGGGTCTACAGTGGAGGAGCATGATCAGCGTTTGAGTTGTGTGCTGCAGGCTATCAAAGAGTCTGGGCTGAAGCTGAATAAAGAAAAATGTCATTTTAGGAAAACTGAATTATGCTACTTTGGGCATATCATCAACGGGGATGGCATCAAGCCGGACCCCGAGAAAATTCGGGCTATCGAACAGATGAAAAGCCCTTCTGATGTACATGAGCTGAGACAGATATTGGGCCTTGTAAATTACGTGGGCAAGTTTCTTCCAGATTTATCTACAGTTTTGCACCCTATCACAGAGTTGCTTAAGAAAGATGTTGCCTGGGTCTGGGGACCCTCACAAGAAAAAGCGTTCCTGCATGCTAAGTCCCTGCTGGGGTCTGCCCCAGTGCTGGGGTTCTACGACCCTTCAAAAAAGACTGTGGTTAGTGCTGATGCAAGCAGTTATGGGTTGGGGGCTGCACTCCTGCAGCTGAATGACAACAAACTACAGCCCATCGCCTACTGTTCCCGCACACTGACGGCTGCGGAGTCAAAATACGCTCAAATTGAGAAAGAGTGCCTGGCTGCAGTTTGGGCCTGTGAGCGCTTTCAGCGTTATCTAGTGGGTTTGGAGAAATTTAGTCTGGAAACTGACCACAAACCGCTAGTCCCTCTTATCAATTCTTATGACATCGACAAAACACCCTTGAGATGCCAGAGACTTTTAATGAGACTACTCAGGTTCAATGTTCAGGCAGTGCATGTGCCGGGGAAGCAGCTGGTTGTGGCAGATACACTGTCCAGGCTCCCGCTGGCTGCTGCTGAAGAATCCTCCACAGAGTCGGATGTAAAAGTGTATGTTGATTCAGTTCTGGCCTCTAAGTCCATTTCTTCAAGGAAACTGGAAGAGATAAAGAAAGAGACATATTTGGACACAGATCTGCAAGAAGGGAGGTGCCTTCCCCCCAGCAAGATCATAGCGGGGATATATCTTTGCCTCCAGCAGACTCTTGTTCACCATCTTCTGTATCAGAGGACAGTTCATGCAAAGTTACATCAAGCGGAAGAGTGGTGAGGCTTCCGGCCCGATACAGGGACTGACTTTAGCTAGAACAGTGACCGGAAGTATGGGCAGAATAATCCCATGGTCACTGTGGACTAGGGTAGTCTACCCCGATGTCCAAGTCAGGATGTAATTTATTTGTTCATGTTTTCTAATATATCTGTTTTTATAATGTTCTAAAACAAAACGTTGTTGTATACCCTGTTGGTGTACCTTGTTATTTAATATATGCGAATGTATGCTTTGCCTTTGAAAAAGGGGAAGATGTGATGATAGCAGGATGTGATGTCACTAGCATGTGGGCGGGGCTTAGGTCCGGTGTCTGTGTCGCAGTTAGTTTAGTACAATCAACCTGTCTGGATGTGTATTGCTATGCTCTGTAATAAAATAGAGTTGTACCATCATTGCTGTGTCCTGCATATGTCCTGCATCTCATGACAGAACCCAATTTTTTTCTTTCATGATTCAGATAGAACATTCAATTTTAAGCAACTTTCTAATTTACCTCTATTATCAATTTTTCTTCATTCTCTTGCTATCTTTATTTGAAAAAGAAGGCAGCTAAGCTAAGGAGCCAACAAATTTTTGGTTTAGGTCCATGGATAACACTTGTTTATTGGTGCTGTCAAATCAGCAAGGACAACCCAGGTTGTTCACGAAAAATGGGCTGGCATCTTAACTTACATTCTTGCTTTTAAAATAAACATACCAAGAGAATAAAGAATTTTTTATAATAGGAGTAAATTAGAAAGATGCTTAAAATTGCATGCTCTATCTAAATCACGATAGAAAAAAATTTGGTTCAGTGTCCCTTTAAGTTTGTATGAATGATTAGAATGCGATAGAGGATCTCTTAGTGGGGGGATTTGTATTGGAGGATTGGTTTAGTGGTTTGAGTTAAAAATAATTTACTGCTGGATAGAGCATTGTGCAAGTGTCTCTAGTTAAGGGGTGGTTTGTAATGGGGAAGATCTCATGGGGATGTTTTATATGATGTTAGTGGGGTGAATCATAGGGTTAATAATGGTGGATGCTGATCAATTGCACGGCAATTGGGATGGGTCATGAGTAGGCTTTTTATGTAGTATGGATAAAAACCAGGACACGTGAAACATACATATATCAGGGTTCTTATAGTGGAACATTATTCAAAACATTATTTAAACAGCGCTGACATATGTTTTTTTCATAACCCCCCCCGTAAAGCAGCAATATGGAAACCCTAAGTATTGAGGATCATTTATTTTTGTAATCGTTTGCCTCAAGTTTTAGGCTGCAGTTGGTATCAAAGGGACATTACGGGTATAATTTAAATGCACACTTCAAAGAAAGTGATAAAGATTGTACTTGCTAAGAAGTTAGGCTGGCAGCCAAATAAAACCACACAGGGTGAGGACATGTAATAATAGGGACTGTCTAACTTGGAAAGAGTGCAGAGAATACTGTAGGTTAACAGGTACTTGCAGAACAGAGGATATGGTGGATGCGGGTATGCAGGAAGGACTAATTAGCTTAAAGGGACAGTCTACTCCAGAATTGTTATTGTTTAAAAATATAGATAATCCCTTTATTTTCAATTCCCCAGTTTTGCATAAACAACACGATTATAATAATATACTTTTACCTTTTATCTAAGCCTCTACAGACTGCCCTCTTATCTCAGTGCTTTTTAACCAATCAGAGCTGACTCCTAAATAACTCCACAGGAGAGAGCACAATGTAATCAATATGACATACATGAACTAGCACTTTCTAACTGTGAACAACTGTCAAAATGCACTGAGATAAGAGGCGGTTTTCAACTGTTTAGAAATCTGTTTGAGCCTACCTCGGTTTAGCTTTCAAAAATGAATATCTAGAGAACAAGCAAATTTGATGATAAAAGTAAATTGGAAAGTTGTTTAAAATCCCATGCCCTTTTTGAATCATGAAAATTTAATAATTTTGTCAAGACTGTCCCTTTAAATATGTTCAAGTAAATATTGAGAGTGCCAGATGCAAAAAGTAAATAAAGCAAGGGTTTAGTAGTTGCCAAACAAGTCAAGAGTAAGAAGAGAGTTAAAATCCAGAAAACCTACAATGGGAACAGGTGAACGTTATACAGATCCAGAGTACTACAGGGGAAAATTAAAGAGGTAAGGGACAAAGAAAGGTTTGAGAACAAATGCTAAGATAAAGCACACAGTTAGGAGGCAAGGCTATGAAGGGTTTATATATACTGCTTTGGATAACCAGCTATAGGCGGAAAATATGATCACAAGCTGACACACACTTCCTGTAGTGACCAGAGGATGGCAGGCAAGTACAACCAACCTGCAGGCAGAATGAGCCTACTAGCCACCAATCAATAGTTCACTATCTTCCAGAGCAGAACTGGCAGTACAGTATCGGCAATTCCACTTCAAAGTCAATTCTGATGGTGGTGACTTGCAGTAAGACTTTATGCAAGGGAGAGACCCAGCAGAGTCCTATCATTTTTATTTTGTGATGCAAAACTGATATTGCAAAAATAAATATTAAGGGCCAGAATAAAAGCGTCACACTAATGATAGCACGGGTTGCAATAAGCAGTATTGCTGGACTGCGCTAACTTTAACGCACATCTTGATATTATGAATTCGTATCGAATCCCATATACCAGAGATGGGTTAGTGCAGCCGACCTTGCTCTAGGGCAGCTTATACTTTTAATGGAGATTGCGACCTTGCTAAGTAGCACTCGTATTGCAAGATGAAAGTTATAGTTTGTGCTCAAGCGTAAGCCAAAACCGCACTAGAAGATTTAGTCCATTTTTGGAGTTTTGCGTGGAATGTGTCAGATTTGGCTTCTTTTTTCTCCACTTTTTTGTGTCATACCAATACAAACAAAATAAATAAACATGAGAATGCCTAAACATTTGTAATTAAATACACAAATAAACTATTCAGCGCTAGGTTATAATTCTGCACCCAGTATAATGGATAATAACTTATGAGATATATCACATAAAATAAATGTCCTGACTGGAGTGTGTTAAATAGTCCTCCGCAAAATGAATGAATATTAAAAGTCAATTTTATGCCAATAGTACCTTCAATTCTCAGATAGAGGAAAATGTTATTTGTACTTAAACAGTACTATCAACTTCCAAGTTTTGGTCCTTATTTCCTTCTTGCTGCTCCTTTAAATCTCTTCTTCCTCGAGGGATTATGGGATCCAAGATCCAGACATGTAACCAAAAAATAGAGCGCAAAAGAGAAGGATTCAAGTGCAGTTAATAAAACACCAGAAGTAGCGCAATATAAAAATCTACTCACCAGAGTTATGAATATGAAGTGCCTTTATTTGTACAATACAAAATTAAAACAACTCTGTGTCCGTGTACAACACCCGGTTTACAGCAACTGACAGCTGGAAGTGCTTAAAGGGACAGTCTAGGCCAAAATAAACTTTCATGATTCAGATAGAGCATGTAATTTTAAACAATTTTCCAATTTACTTTTATCACCAATTTTACTTTGTTCTCTTGGTATTCTTAGTTGAAAGCTTAAACTAGGAGGTTCATATGCTAATTTCTTAGACCTTGAAGCCCACTTCTTTCAGATTGCATTTTAACAGTTTTTCACCACTAGAGGGTGTTAGTTCACATATTTCATATAGATAACACTGTGCTTGTGCACATGAAGTAATCTGGGAGCAGGCACTGATTGGCTAGACTGCAAGTCTGTCAAAAGAACTGAAAAAAGGGGCAGTTTGCACAGGCTTAGATACAAGATAATCACAGAGGTTAAAAGTATATTATTATAACTGTGTTGGTTATGCAAAACCGGGAAATGGGTAATAAAGGGATTATCTATCTTTTAAAACAATAAAAATTCTGGTGTAGACTGTCCCTTTAAGTAACAGGATGCAACCTGTGGCGGGGTTTCCGGATTGCACGCCCTCAGCTGTTCAGCTTCGTTCCTCTGTGCTTGGGACAAAAGGTTAAGAACCCCAACGCGTTTCCCCCGGTACTCGCCGGGCTTTATCAAGGGGATGTATTCCAAGACTGATATTGGGCTGTTTAGAATCTCGCACCTTTATACCGTATGTGTTCATAGACTCCGCCCCCTCAGGGGCCCGGTCTTCAATTCATCTTTGGATTGGTTAACCATAGCTTCTCATAAAAACAACAGTATAGCTAATACAAACTTTGTCAAATTAAAACAAGTTTAAAACCACAATTTAAAATATAATAGATATACATAGCAAATGTTGCGATTGCATAAAAAATATAAAAGAAGAACATTTTATCTCAAGTTTGTCATAACGTATTTTCTACATAGAAAATAAGTTATGACAAACTTGAGATAAAATGTTCTTTTATATTTTTTATGCAATCGCAGCATTTGCTATGTATATCTATATTTTAAATTGTGGTTTTAAACATTTGTAATTGCAACAATTCTCTGGGCGAAGTGGTGCATTATCTAACAAAAATGCAGGGGTGTCAATATTTTTGGCCATGACTGTATATATATGTATGTATATATTCATAAAGATATATAGGTAAAGAAATGTATTTTAAAAAAAATAAATAAAAAAATAATAATATATATATATATATATATATATATATATATATATATATATATATATATATATATATATATATACAGTATATATATACACAGTATATATAAATAATTTTTTTCTTATATGTGAGGATCATAGGTATTTAAAGTATTCCTAACGCACCTTCGGGTTTAGTGTAGTTGATCTAGCGCTTTGTTGTGTTCCCATGCAAGCTATAACTAATAGTTTTTTTGTTGGGGGGCCCCATAAAAGTCTATGGAGAGAAGAAGTTAGTGTGGTTGTGATATCTGAAGTCATTAAAGGGACACTGAACCCAAATTTTATATGATTCAGATAGAGCATACAATTTTAAGAAACTTTCTAATTTACTCCTATTATCAATTTTCTTCATTCTCTTGCTATCTTTATTTGAAAAGCAAGAATGTAAGTTTAGAAGCCGGACCATTTTTGGTTCACAACCTGGGTTGTCCTTGCTGATTGGTGGATAAATGCTCTCCAAGGTTCTGAACCAAAAATTGGCTGGCTTCTTAGCTTAAATGCCTTATTTTTCAAATAACAATAGCAAGAGAAGAAAGAGAAAAAATTATAAAAGGAGTAAATTAGAAAGTTGCTTACAATTGCATGCTCTATCTGAATCATGAAAGACAAATTTTGAGTTTAGTATCCCTTTAAGTTTATGCGCCTAAATCTTTCTCTCTCGCACTAACATTTTAATTTCAACTTGTAACACCATTGCTGATGCGACTGCACTACTTTTTTACCTTGAGTGCAGTTAGCTCGCACTTGTAATCTGGCCCTCAGTACTAAAATGAAGATGCTATCATGGTCAAACTTCTAAGTGTGTTAGTAATTATAATCCAATGATCATTTAAAATAAGTCCTAGCATCTTTAGCTCTCAGTATATGATGTATAATTATTTATGCAAATGTATACTAATGATTATGAACAGTATTTTTTTTTCCAGAAAGCAGGGAACTGATAACTTACAAAAACAGTAAAGCATAATGAATCCAGACCAATTCAGTTATACAGTAAGTACTTTAAAGAGTATTTTTATTTCAGCCATCACAATCTGACAATCTTTGTCAAGGTGGAGATTTAATAATCCAGCAGTATTGAAATGTATGGCCAAGAGGGTATCAGTGTATACATATAAAATACAAAAATATGTTTTTTTTTTGTTTGTTTTTTGCAGCTAAACAATTGATTATCTTAAAGGAATACTAAACACATTTTTTTCATGATTCAGACAGAGCATGCAGTTTCAAGCAACTTTCTAATTTACTCCTATTAACAAATTTTCTTCGTTCTCTTTGTATCTTTATTTCTAAAAGCAGGAATCTAAGTTTAGGAGCTGACCCATTTTAATCCAGCACCCTCGGTAGCGCTTGCTGATTGTTGGCTACAATTTGCCACCAATTAACAAGTGCTACTCAGGTGCTGAATCAAAAATGGGCCGCTCCTAAGCTTACATTCCTCTTTTCAAATAAAGATACCAAGAGAACAAAGAAAAGTTGATAATAGGAGTAAATTACAATGTTGCTTAAAATGTCATGCTCTATCTGAATCATGAAATAAAACATTTGGGTTTAGTATCCCTTTAAGTCTACAGTAATAAATTATCAGGGAATTGCTTTCTTCTCTTTCTTACTTTACTGATTTACTGATCTAGGATAGGTATATAATACAAATGTGTTAACAATAAAAAAGGGCAATATACATTTCAATACCTTTTGTTTTACAATTAAAGAGCCAAAAATGTATAGTAAGTGAAAACAGAGCATGGGGCTTAAAGGGACAGTATATTGTAAAATAGTTTTTCCCTTAATGTATTTCCAATGACTTGTTATACCAGTATAGAATGTATGAGAAATTGCATTTTTAGCTTTATTTGTGTATATAAAATTGCTGGTTTTGTGCTTTTAACCCACAGCCTATTGAAATGGGTTGAGCTTGCAGGTAAAATCTCATTATGTTATCACTTTGTATACACACGCATGCCTCCTTATCTTATCTATTATAAACCAAAGCTCAATACTTAGAGATAACACTAGAAAATTATCATTGTTATTAGTTATCTCTTCTGCAACCCACCTGCGGTGTAATTTCTTCTGCTGGCTGTGTTTACATAGCCTGTCAATAGTCTGGACTTAAAGGGACAGTCAAGTCCAAAAAAAAACTTTCATGTTTCAAATAGGGCATATAATTTTAAACAACTTTCCAATTTACATTTATCACCAATTTTGCTATGTTCTCTTGGTATTCTTAGTTGAAAGCTAAACCTAGGAGGTTCATATGCTAATTTATTAGACCTTGAAGGCCGCCTCTAATCTAAAGGCATTTTGATAGTTTTTCACCACTAGAGGGCATTAGTTCACGTGTTTCATATAGATAACATTGCTCATGCACGTGAATTTACCATGGAGACAGCTCTGAGTGGCTAAAATGCAAGTCTGTCAAAAGAACTGCAGTCTGCTGAGGCTTAGATACAAGGTAATTACAGAGGTATAATTATGTATAATTATTACTGTATTGGTTATGCAAAACTGGGGAGTTGGTAATTAAGGGATGATCTATCTTTTAAAACAACAAAAATTTTGGTGTTGACTGTCCCTTTAAGTCCAGAAACTTTCAATATAGGTGGGGAGATCACAGGCTAAAAATGCCAAAATAAGGGTAAACAAGCTACTTGTAAACAATTTAATACACTCCAGCAGGTAAAATGGATCATTGGGAACAAATTTAAGGAGATCATTTTTGGGGGGTAAACTGTCCCTTTAAGAAGCAGTTCAAGTGGCGGTTGGCATGCTGTATGTGCAAACAAGATCCTTAACCCAAGACCAGCTCAGTAGATTTCTTTCATGTAATTGGCAAGAGTCCATGAGCTAGTGACGTATGGGATATACAATCCTACCAGGAGGGGCAAAGTTTCCCAAACCTCAAAATGCCTATAAATACACCCCTCACCACACCCACAATTCAGTTTTACAAACTTTGCCTCCTATGGAGGTGGATGTCATTTGTAATAGTTGTCATGATAAACTTTTACATGCAGAGAATGTATCCATCAGTAATAGTACATTGCCAGTTGCAGTTCCTTCAACTTCTATTGTACATGATATACCTATGAATTTTAAAGAATTTGTTACTGATTCTATTCAGAAGGCTTTGTCTGCATTTCCGCCTTCTAATAAACGTAAAAGGTCTTTTAAAGCTTCTCATAAAGTTGATGACATTTCAAATGACCGACAGCATAATGATTAATCCTCCTCTGATGAGGATCTATCTGATTCAGAAGATCCCTCCTCAGATATTGACACTGACAAATCTACTTATTTGTTTAAAATAGAGAAAAAATAACTCATTGTGTAGTTCATTAACAAATCTAGGCAGGCCCAGAGGCTTGTTTTCCCACAGAAAACCTCTGAATTACATTGTTTCCAATGCAGCGAAGGATTCTAGGTAAGATATGCAAATGAAGTACACAATGACACACCTTTTTACTTCAGTCTGCTTTTCAGCAGGTTCCCTTTACGCCAAAGTATCGCTGTTCACACAGCTTATAAACTTAGCTAGGGTTAGTGCAGTGATTCATAACCATCCCAGGACAGACTTTTTCGTGGTTTTTGCCACTCATCAGCTAGGCGAAGGTTAGAAACACTGCTGGGTGAAGTTGATTCCAGGCAGAATACAACAACATTTTAAATTAGGGGGAGATAAAAGGCGAGTTTAAAATCCTCCACTACGCACAAAATATAGAAAAAATAACTCATTGTGTAGTTCATTAACAAATCTAGACAGGCCCAGAGGCTTGTTTTCCCACAGAAAACCCTCTGAATTACATTGTTTCCAATGCAGCGAAGGATTCTAGGTAAGATATGCAAATGAAGTACACAATGACACACCTTTTTACTTCAGTCTGCTTTTCAGCAGGTTCCCTTTACGCCAAAGTATCGCTGTTCACACAGCTTATAAACTTAGCTAGGGTTAGTGCAGTGATTCATAACCATCCCAGGACAGACTTTTTCATGGTTTTTGCCACTCATCAGCTAGGAGAAGGTTAGAATCACTGCTGGGTGAAGTTGATTCCAGGCAGAATACAACAACATTTTAAATTAGGGGGAGATAAAAGGCGAGTTTAAAATCCTCCATTACGCACAAAATATAGAAAAAATAACTCATTGTGTAGTTCATTAACAAACCTGCTGAAAAGCAGACTGAAGTAAAAAGGTGTGTCATTGTGTACTTAATTTGCATATCTTACCCAGAATCCTTTGGATAATGAGGAAGCTAGTCCTCTTGACATTAAGACTAGTAAGTGTTTAAATGCTGTTTTTAAACCTCCTGTGGTTACTCCAGAGGTTTTTCCTATTCCTGATGCTATTTCTGATATGATTTCTAAGGAATGGAATAAGCCAGGTACTCCTTTTATTCCTTCTTCAAGGTTTAAAAAATCGTATCCTTTACCAGCAATTTCTATATAGTTTTGTGAAAAGATCCCCAAAGTTGATAGGGCTATTTCTACTCTTGCTAAACGTACCACTATTCCTATGGAAGACAGTACTTCTTTTAACCCCTTAGTGACCAGAGCACTTTTCCATTTTCTGTCCGTTTGGGACCAAGGCTATTTTTACATTTTTGCGGTGTTTGTGTTTAGCTGTAATTTTCTTCTTACTCATTTACTGTACCCACACATATTATATACCGTTTTTCTCGCCATTAAATGGACTTTCTAAAGATACCATTATTTTCATCATATCTTATAATTTACTATAAAAAAAATGATAAAATATGAGGAAAAATGGAAAAAAACACACTTTTTCTAAATTTGACCCCCAAAATCTGTTACATATCTAAAACCACCAAAAAACACCCATGCTAAATAGTTTCTAAATTTTGTCCTGAGTTTAGAAATACCCAATGTTTACATGTTCTTTGCTTTTTTTGCAAGTTATAGGGCCATAAATACAAGTAGCACTTTGCTATTTCCAAACCATTTTTTTCCAAAATTAGCGCTAGTCACATTAGAACACTGATATCTTTCAGGAATACCTGAATATCCCTTGACATTTATATATTTTTTTTTAGTAGACATCCCAAAGTATTGATCTAGGCCAATTTTGGTATATTTCATGCCACCATTTCACCGCCAAATGCGATCAAATACAAAAAATTGTTCACTTTTTCACAAATTTTTTCACAAACTTTAGGTTTCTCACTGAAATTATTTACAAACAACTTGTGCAATTATGGCATAAATGGTTGTAAATTCTTCTCTGGGATCCCCTTTGTTCAGAAATAGCACACATATATGGCTTTGGCGTTGCTTTTTGGTAATTAGAAGGCCGCTAAATGCCACTGCGCACCACAAGTGTATCATGCCCAGCAGTTAAGGGGTTAATTAGGGAGCTTTTAGGGAGCTTGTAGGGTTAATTTTAGCTTTAGTGTAGTGTAGTAGACAACCCCAAGTATTGATCTAGGCACATTTTGGTATATTTCATGCCACCATTTCACCGCCAAATGCGATCAAATTAAAAAAAACGTAAAATTTTTCACAATTTTAGGTTTCTCACTGAAATCATTTACAAACAGCTTGTACAATTATGGCACAAATGGTTGTAAATGCTTGTCTGGGATCCCCTTTGTTCAGAAATAGCAGACATATATGACTTTGGCGTTGCTTTCTGGTAATTAGAAGGCCACTAAATCCTGTTGCGCCTCACACGTGTATTATGGCTAGCAGTGAAAGGGTTAATTAGGGAGTTTGTAGTGAGCTTGCAGGGTTAATTTTAGCTTTAGTGTAGAGATCAGCCTCCCATCTGACACATCCCATCCCCTGATCCCTCCCAAACAGCTCCCTTCCCTCCCCCACCCCACAATTGTCCCCGCCATCTTAAGTACTGGCAGAAAGTCTGCCAGTACTAAAATAAAAGGGTTTTAAAAAAAAAATGATTTTTTTTTTTAGCATATTTACATATGCTACTGTGTAGGATCCCCCCCTTAGCCCCCAACCTCCCTGATCCCCCCCAAAACTGCTCTCTAACCCTCCCCTCTGCCTTATTGGGGGCCATCTTGGGTACTGGCAGCTGTCTGCCAGTACCCAGTTTACAATAAAAAGTGTTTTTTTTTCTCTTTGTTTTTTTTTTTCTGTAGTGTAGCTTCCCCCCCCACCCACAGACAAACCCCCACCACTTTGCTGATTATTTTATTTTTCGATTTACTTAATCTTTTTTATTTGCACATTTTCTGCAGTGTAGCGGTTCCCACCCGCTCCCTCCCCGTGCACGCGCCCGCCCCCACCCTCCCGTGCACGCGCGCGCACCCGTGCGCGCCCCCAGCCACCCCCGCCCACGATCCCGCCCCCCTTCACTTCCACAGGGCCATCGATGGCCGCCACCCGCCTCCCGGTCCGGCTCCCACCCACCAACTCAGGTAGCCACCGATCTCCGGTGCAGAGAGGGCCACAGAGTGGCTCTCTCTGCACCGGATTACTTAAAAAGGTTATTGCAGGATGCCTCCATATCGAGGCATCACTGCAATAACCGGAAAGCAGCTGGAAGCGAGCAGGATCGCTTCCAGCTGCTTTCCACACTGAGGACGTGCAGGGTACGTTCTCAGGCATTAACTGCCTTTTTTCTGAGGACGTACCCTGCACGTCCTCAGTCGTTAAGGGGTTAAAGATCCTTTAGATAGGAAGCTTGAATCCTATCAAAGGAAAGCCTATTTATATTCAGGTCATCTTCTCAGGCCTGCAATTTATTTGGCTGATGTTGAGGATGCATCAACTTTTTAGTTGGAGAATTTAGCGTAACAAGAATTGGATTCTGACATATCTAGCATTGTTCGTTTACTGCAACATGCTAATCATTTTATTTGTGATGCCATTTTTGATATTATCAAAATTGATGTTAGATCCATGTCTTTAGCTATTTTAGCTAGAAGAGCTCTGTGGCTTAAATCTTGGAATGCTGATATGACATCTAAGTCTAGATTATTATCTCTTTCTTTCCAAGGTAATAATTTATTTGGTTCTCAGTTGGATCTATTATTTCAACTGTTACTGGAGGAAAGGGGTTTTTTCTGACTCAGGATAAAAAACCTAAGGGTAAATCTAAGGCTTCTAACCGTTTTCATTCTTTTCGTCAAAATAAGGAACAAAAATCAAATCCTTCCCCCAAGGAATCTGTTTCCAATTGGAAGCCTTCCTCAAATTGGAATAAATCTAAGCCTTTTAAAAAAACCAAAGTCAGCCCCTAAGTCCGCATGAAGGTGCGGCCCTCATTCCAGCTCAGCTGGTAGGGGGCAGATTAAGCACAATTATTTCCAAATTCCTTTGTTGATGCTTTTTACTCCTTTCTTTATTACCCCACTTCTTGGCTATTCATTAAACTGAATTGTGGGTGTGGTGAGGGGTGTATTTATAGGCATTTTGAGGTTTGGGAAACTTTGCCCCTCCTGGTAGGATTGTATATCCCATAGCTCAACGGACTCTTGCCAATATGACAGAAATGAATTTATCAGGTAAATTCTTACATAAATTATGTTTTTTCACACTCAAGCCACCCAGATCCACCCAGAGCTTAACTCCTGCTATCCTGACCTCCATGCCTCTCCATACTTCTTTCCAATCATCCAACCAGCTTATTACATCTCACAGCACGGCCCCACTCCTTGAATGGCAGACCTATAAAACACCATCACTACAGGATAATCCCTTCTGTGGCAGCGCATGTCTGAACTCTAGCAGGATACAAATGATTAACTCAAGAGTGTGCATATTTTATAAAACATTAAAAGAAGGAGACACAAACTTTATACAACTTGTCAACAAAGAATGTTTTATGAGTTTTGGCAATTATGGGGTTAAAATAATTACAGCAAACTTGCAACGTGTTTTTAATTAAGAAGATTTTATTATGTCTATTTATACAGGATTTGATCTGTGAGGCATGTCTCTGATTAAGGAGTAATTACAGAAATGCATAACACATTATCCTTGTTCTATCAAGTTTGTGTCTCCTTCCTTTAATGTTTAATAAAGTTTGCATCCTCTTAGAACTTGCTGGCTTAAAGGAACACTGAACCCAATGTTTTTCTTTCGTGATTTAGATAGAGCAGGCAATTTTAAGCAACTTTCTAATTTACTCCTATTATCAATTTTTCTTTGTTCTCTTGCTATCTTTATTCGAAAAAGAAGGCATCTAAACTTTTTTTGGTTCAGTACTCTGGACAGCACATTTTTATTGGTGGATGAAAAATTATGCAATATGTAGCCCACACATACAATTAGGTCAATAAGTGACATCTTTTCTCACAGCTTTTAAAAACTAGTGAAAGGACTATCTTTGTTGACACCTAAACATGGCAAGCTCAAATCCTACTAAGGCGAACTTGGCCTATTATCTTTTGAGGTTGCTAAACTGGGTAGCATTACATTTGGTAAAATTTACTTATTAGCTGTGATTATGAGTTAAAGGGACACTGAACCCAAATTTTTTCTTACGTGATTCAGATAGAGGCCTCTAGTTATCAAGGTCTGTCGGACTTGATCCGACAGTGTGGATCAGGTCTGACAGACCTCGCTGAATACGGCGAGCAATACGCTCGCCGTATTCAGCATTGCACCAGCAGCTCACAAGAGCCAATAGGCCACCAGCAGGGGGGTGTCAATCAACCCGATCGTACTCGATCGGGTTGATTTCCGGCGATGTCTGTCCGCCTGCTCAGAGCAGGCGGACAGGTTATGGAGCAGCGGTTTTAAGCAACTTTCTAATTTACTCCTATTATTAAATTTTCTTCATAATCTTTGTATCTTTATTTGAAATGCAAGAATGTAAGTTTAGATGCCGGCCAATTTCTGGTGAACAACCTGGGTTGTCGTTGCTGATTTTTAGGATAAATTCATCCACCAATAAAAAAGTACTGTTTAGAGTTCTGAACCAAAAAATGCTAATGCCTTCTATTTCAAATAAAGATAGCAAGAGAAAGAAGAAAAATTGATAATAGGAGTAAATTAGAAAGTTACTTAAAATTGCCTGCTCTATCTGAATCATGAATAAATACAATAATGGCCCTCAAGACATCATCATGTGGTGTAACACCATCACAAAAGAAGCATTTCCTCATTACTCATGGTGCAGTGGGTGCCCTATAATAGAGCTCATATCTCTGTCCCAAAGCCACATAGAGGGACTCCAACACAGAGTCTTAGGTAAAGACATGAATGCTCAGGTATGAAAAAATATAGAATGCCTCAAATTTAGTTAGTTTTTTAATGCAAAACAGCAACATTAAACAGTACAAGATAATGGAACCATACCGCTGTTTTTCAATTGAAACCAATCAAAAAAAAATCTGGTTATTCATAATCATAATCATATAATATCAAATATTATAGTGCCCAATGTCTGCTCATCTGCAACATCACAACGATAATGCTGCTAATGACATCTTATGGGCTTGATGACCAAAGACACTATGAGCTAGATTACAAGTGGATCGCTTATTTTTTTTGCGCGCATTTCGGTTGCTCAATAAATAACCAGCCATTACAAGTGGCGGATTTGACATGTTTTCAGCTATTTAACTGCAAAGGGCTCCAATGCATATACTGTATGTCTATATGTGTACTTGAAATTATTAAAAGTTAAACTATTAAAGATAATTTAAATGGTTGTGCATTGGTGTAATTTGCAATTAAATTGAAATGTTCAATAAATACAAATGACCAATTATTTATTATTCAGATTATTTTACATCAATACATTCTTATAATAATCTGTATTATTTTGCATTCATAGGAACTGACAGTATGAATTGGGTTTAAAAAAATGGCAGAATTTACACTGTGGGGTAGATTTATCATAGTGCGTGGGTTGATTTTTGTCCGCGGCTTCAGAGCAGGCGGACAAGTTATGGAGCCGCTGCTTCATAATTTATAGGCCGCTGCTTCATAACTTATAGGCCGCTACTTCATAACTTATAGGCCGCTGCTTCATAACTTCTGTTTCCGGTGAGCCTGAAGGGCAGGCTTGTGTGGAAACAGGGGCAAATCGGCCCCATATATGAAGCAATTGAGGACTGGTTAGTAAATTCTGAAGTAAATATTTAAAATATTTATTACAAATGGCAAGAATATTTTAAATTAATTGATTGTTCAATGACTTATTAAAGGAACAATAAAGATATTGTTTTATTTATGCAACAGAAATTATTGTCTGCATTGCAGATTATCTGTATACAAAATAAATGTTTTAAAATCATTACAACTACAATTTTGTTATCAAACTGCCTCTTGTATGTTGTTTGTCTTATCTAATTTGCTTTGTCCAATTAGGAACATATATAAATGATCTCCTGCACAAATCAATCAATCAATATGCAGAATGTAGGAGGGTCAGGGTTCAGCATTACACAGAATGCATTTTAGCTGCTCTGGTAGGGAGTTGAAAAACTACAATTTTCACAGCTAAATTACAGGAAAAGCAGGCAAAATACATTATAAAAATGCATTGCAAAGTTTTTATTTTTTAGCTATGCATAACTATGCAAATTCTGAGAGCCAGTTTATTACTATCTTCTAGCATAACTGTACCACTAAATAAACTGGAATCACTCTTTTTATTTTTAGACACATATACATCTGAAAATGTATATTTTGTTTAGTGGTTATGTAAATCTATTGGTTTCTTTCTCAAAGTATTTATACTTTTTTGGAAAGTAACCCTTTGAAGAAGATTTTGTCTAACTGTAAGAGTAATAGGCAGAGGAGTTTGCTTAATGAATTCTCAATTTCTTTAGAGGAACAAAGTAACCTAAAATTTTTCACCATTTAAATCGCTGGTATGAGTAATGCACTTTAGCAGATTTATGAATTAATTAAAAATGTTTCATATAAATTTTACCTTTAAAATATGCTAGCCCTGGGGTGTTGATCTTCATTAGGAATGTTCTTTGTTCTATAACCACTCCTTTGTTTCTTTGGACTTGCTCCTGGGGCCATTGTCCCCTAAATTGTAAAACTGGGTTGTGTTTGCACTACATGTATAATTTTAATCATAGGATTTTAAGTTTTACACAAAATACTCTATTATGATCATGCTTTATGGCAAATGACAGATATTTGCATGGTGGATTCTTTCTTTACAACTTTCCAAAGTGGCCAGGGTTAAGCAAAGTTCTTGTCAAGGCTATGTTGTCGCAGCCCAGCTTTCAATCTCTATAGCTCCTTCAAGGTGATTGTTGGCTCTATGGACTTTTCTCACAAGTGCCCCCTTTTGTCTGAGCATTGTATTTTTAGGGACATTTTCTTGTCATGCCTGGGTGGTGTGATTCAGCTTCCCTTATAAATACTGACAAAACTGTACTTACTGGGATATCCAGATATTTGCATATATATTTTTCCCTAGTATATACATATACAGTAAATTACATTTTTTCACTTCTTTATAATTTGGTTTCCATTTCCTTTAGATTTACATCTAGTCCATTGATTCTTCAACAGCAGATTTTTTAATTCAATAAATATGACAACTTTAATGGTTCACCGGTAGCCTCATTTTGGCAATTTTATCTTTGTAAACTGTGATATACTGATTCAAACAACACATCAGTTGTTCTTGCTATCATCTATATATCTATCTATCTATCTATCTATCTATCTATCGATCTATCATTAATCTATCTATCTATCTATCTATCTATTTATCTATCTATCTAACTAGCAGTCTATCTACTCAGAGAAAACCAATATTTCAGTGTACATTTTAAAATGTAGTAATATGAGATCATTTGTCATGGGCCTGCATACTTTTCAAGGGTGTTTTGATGACAGGCAAACAGCTATGTTTGAAAAATTAAATTCTGACTTTGTTTTCATGCATGACGTGTATCAAGGATGTAACATCTTTATAAACTGTGATGTACTGATTCAAACACATTTCAGTTGTTTTATCTATCTTTCTATCTATCTATCTTTCTATCTATGTTTCTATCTTTTATCTATCTGTCTATCTACTCAAACAATCTATTATCTATCTATCTATCTATCTATCTATCTATCTGTCTGTCTGTCTGTCTGTCTGTCTGTCTGTCTGTCTGTCTGTCTGTCTGTCTGTCTATCTATCTACTCAAACAAAACAATATTTCAGTGTACCCTTTGAAATGTAGTAACATGAGAGAATTTGTCACGGGCCTGCATACTTTTCAAGGGTGTTTTGATGACAGGCAAACAGCTATGTGTGAAAAATGTAATTCTGACTTTGTTTTCATGCATGACGTGTATCAAGATATGATTGAACTAAGCCAACTTATCATAAAATCTGAGGTGTGGACTAAGTTGTTCCTTTTTATGTACAGGTTTATACATGCAATAAAACAATGCATCATATAAATATAAATTATTATAATTCTTTATATGGGAAAGTTATCTAAAAATATTATACCCCACTAGAAAATAAAATAAACATTGGGTGCATTTATATGAAAACTCTTAGGAAATAAACTTCTAAACCATAGTGCAGTTTAATTTTCCCATTTGACTCTAATAGAAAGGTATGTAGTAAAAAATACCAAATAATGGGCTAGATTACGAGTGGAGCGCTATTGTTTGCATGCAAGCTATATCGGGTTTTTGTAGCCGTTTGCGCACAAGTTAAATTGCGCTCGTATTACAAATTGAAAGTTAATGCAAACATATGAGTGCAATTTGGGATTTCCGCTAGGAGGATTACCGCAACTTCAGAGCTCTGGTTAATTGTTACACAAGTCAAAAAAGTGTCACATAACACAACAAAAATAGATTTAAAAGTAAAAGTTACACTCATAATAACACTATTTAATACAATTATTTTAAAAAAGGGACTCAAAGGACTGCAAAGGCTTTAACATAAAGATACATACAGTATACAACAGAAGTGAGTACACCCCAGTGCAATATCACTTAAATGTCAAATGATTCAAAATTGTATAACCTAACAGTAACTGCATTATGTCTAAGTTTTACAGTAGGGTATTTGCTATTATGTAAAATTAAAAACTAACGTCTAGATTTAGAGTTCTGCGTTAGCCGTCCAAACCAGCGTTAGGGGGTCCTAACGCTGGTTTTGGTCGCCCGCTGGTATTTAGAGTCAGTCAGGAAAGGGTCTAATGCTCACTTTCCAGCCGCGACTTTTCCATACTGCAGATCCCCTTACGTCAATTGCGTATCCTATCTTTTCAATGGGATCTTCCTAACGTCGGTATTTAGAGTCTTGGCTGAAGTGAGCGTTAGAACTCTAACGACAAGACTCCAGCCGCAGAAAAAAGTCAGGAGTTAAGAGCTTTCTGGGCTAACGCCGGTTCATAAAGCTCTTAACTACTGTGCTCTAAAGTACACTTACACCCATAAACTACCTATGCACCCCTAAACCGAGGTCCCCCCACATCACCCCCACTATAATTACATTTTTTAACCCCTAATCTGCCGACCGCACACCGCCGCAACCTGCATTATCCCTATGTACCCCTAATCTGCTGCCCCTAACATCGCCGACACCTATATTATATTTATTACCCCTAATCTGCCCCCCCCCAACGTCGCCGCTACCTACCTACACTTATTAACCCCTAATCTGCCGACCGGACCTCGCCGTCACTCTAATAAATGTATTAACCCCTAAACCGCCTCACTCCCGCCTTAAAAACACTATAATAAATAGTATTAACCCCTAATCTGCCCTCCCTAACATCGCTGACACCTAACTTCAAGTATTAACCCCTAATCTGCCGACCGGACCTCACCGCTACTATAATAAATGTATTAACCCCTAAAGCTAAGTCTAACCCTAACCCTAACACCCCCCTAAATTAAATATAATTTTAATCTAACGAAATAAAATAAATCTTATTAAATAAATTATTCCTATTTAAAGCTAAATACTTACCTAAAAATAAACCCTAATGTAGCTATTTTAGGATTTATATTTATTTTACAGGCATCTTTGTATATATTTTAACTAGGTACAATAGCTATTAAAAAGTTAATAACTATTTAATTGCTACCTAGTTAAAATAATTACAAAATTACCTGTAAAATAAATCCTAACCTAAGTTACAATTAAACCTAACACTACACTATCAATAAATTAATTAAATAAACTACCTACAATTACCTACAATTATCTACAATTAAATCAACTAAACTAAATTACAAAAAAAACAAACGCTAAATTACAAAAACAAGCAAACACTAAATTACAAAAAATAAAAAAAGATTACAAGAATTTTAAACTAATTACACCTACTCTAAGCCCCTAAAAAAATAACAAAGCCCCCCAAAATAAAAAAAAAAGCCCTACCCTATTCTAAAATAAAAAGTTTACAGCTCTTTTACCTTACCAGCCCTTAAAAGGGCCTTTTGCGGGGCATGCCCCAAAGAATTCAGCTCTTTTGCCTGTAAAAAAACATATAATACCCCCCCCAACATTACAACCCACCACCCACATACCCCTAATCTAACCCAAACCCCCCTTAAAAAAACCTAACACTAAGCCCCTGAAGATCTACCTACCTTATTTTCACCACGCCGGATATCACCAATCCGTCCAGAAGAGGCTCCGAAGTCTTCATCCTATCCGGCAAGAAGAGGTCCAGAAGAGGCTCCGAAGTCTTCATCCTATCCAGCAAGAAGAGGACATCCGGACCGGCAAACATCTTCATCCAAGCGGCATCTTCTATCTTCATCCATCCGACGAGGAGCGGCTCCATCTTCAAGACCTCCGGCGCGGAACATCCTCTTCTCCCGATGACTAGACAATGAATGAAGGTTCCTTTAAAGGTACGTCATCCAAGATGGCGTCCCTCGAATTCTGATTGGCTGATAGGATTCTATCAGCCAATCGGAATTAAGGTAGGAAAAATCTGATTGGCTGATCGGAACAGCCAATAGAATGCAAGCTCAATCTGATTGGCTGATTGGATCAGCCAATCCGATTGAACTTGAATCTGATTGGCTGATTCAATCAGCCAATCAGATTTTTCCTACCTTAATTCCGATTGGCTGATAGAATCCTATCAGCCAATCGGAATTCGAGGGACGCCATATTGGATGACGTCCCTTAAAGGAACCTTCATTCGTTGTCTAGTCGTCGGGGGAGAAGATGATGTTCCACGCCGGAGGTCTTGTAGATGGAGCCGCTCCTCGTCGGATGGATGAAGATAGAAGATGCCGCTTGGATGAAGATGTTTACCGGTCCAAATGTCCTCTTCTTGCCAGATAGGATGAAGACTTCGGAGCCTCTTCTGGACCCCTTCTTGCCAGATAGGATGAAGACTTCGGAGCCTCTTCTGGACGGATCAGTGATACCCGGCGTGGTGAAGATAAGGTAGGGAGATCTTCAGGGGCTTAGTGTTAGTTTTTTTTAAAGGGGGTTTGGGTTAGATTAGGGGTATGTGGGTGGTGGGTTGTAATGTTGGGGGGGGTATTGTATGCTTTTTTTAAAATGCAAAAGAGCTGTTTACTTTGGGGCATGCTCCGCAAAAGGCCCTTTAAGGGCTGGTAAGGTAAAAGAGCTGTTAACTTTTTATTTTAGAATAGGGTAGGGCATTTTTTTATTTTGGGGGGCTTTGTTATTTTTTTAGGGGGCTTAGAGTAGGTGTAATTAGTTTAAAATTCTTGTAATCTTTTTTTATTTTTTGTAATTTAGTGTTTGTTTGTTTTTGTAATTTAGTGTTTGTTTTTTTTGTAATTTAGATAGTGTAGTGTTAGGTTTAATTGTAACTTAGGTTAGGATTTATTTTACAGGTAATTTTGTAATTATTTTAACTAGGTAGCTATTAAATAGTTATTAACTTTTTAATAGCTACTGTACCTAGTTAAAATTTATACAAAGATGCCTGTAAAATACATATAAATCCTAAAATAGCTACAATATAATTATTTGTTATATTGTAGCTATATTAGGGTTTATTTTACAGGTAAGTATTTAGCTTTAAATAGGAATAATTTATTTAATAAGATTTATTTCGTTAGATTTAAATTATATTTAACTTAGGGGAGTGTTAGGGTTAGGGTTAGACTTAGCTTTAGGGGTTAATACATTTATTATAGTAGCGGTGAGGTCCGGTCGGCAGATTGGGGTTAATACTTGAAGTTAGGTGCCAGCGATGTTAGGGAGGGCAGATTAGGGGTTAATACTATTTATTATAGGGTTTTTGAGGCGGGAGTGAGGCGGTTTAGGGGTTAATACATTTATTAGAGTGGCGGCGAGGTCCAGTCGGCAGATTAGGGTTTAATAAGTGTAGGTAGGTAGCGGCGACGTTGGGGGGGGCAGATTAGGGGTTAATAAATATAATATAGGTGTCGGCGATGTTAGGGGCAGCAGATTAGGGGTACATAGGGATAATGTAGGTTGCGGCGGTGTACGGAGCTGTCATGAATTTTTCATGACAGAACAGACTCCATGTTGTTTTCTTGTTTTAAGCTTAACCAGGGCTCAGCTATTATTACATTGAATTTTGTTTTCCTCAGTCTTGCTGACTGAGAAGTTTCATATCAATATGTTTTCATTATTCAAGGTAGTTTACTTGCTTAGGCCCCAGCTAGTCGCTTATTTCTGTAAATAAGTGCAGTTTATAACCTTGATTGTAGTTTAGGAATGTTGGGGTAAACATAAATATAATAAGTGTTTTTCCAATATTTTTACCCTATATGCGAGAGCCATCTACTGTTAAAACAATAATATTTCATCTAATTAATTTTATGTTAATCAATGATTAAAATATTATAATTAATGACTCCTCCTAGATGAGAGAATGGGAATATATAGGGTCTAGCCCAAGGGGAGGGGGTCGTTTTTCCTGGGCTTTTGAACTGGTCACATAATTTATGAAGTTGGTAATTTGCTAATCAACTACAGAGGTCCGAGATTATTGGATTATAACTGCTGAGATGAGTTTAGCCTATTGGGACAGACCTACGACCTGACAGTTTGATTCCTGTCTGAAAAAGGGGAAATTTATTTACTTTGGTGATATATGAAAGAAAGTCACTTTAGATGTTAATATCATTAAGATTTACATTTAACATTTATGTAAAATGCATTTTCATATTTAATCAGGTAAATTAATTAATTGTTTTATAGCTTTGTGTTTTCTTTATAAAGTTCCTACCACCTGGTCTTATTTGTCGACAATAACACCGGGTGAATCAGGAATTAGGATAGATTATCATCTGACGGTTTGTCATAATTATTAATCTACCTGATTCTCCGCAATTACCTTAGAGGGTTTTAATGAAATATTTGGTTCTTATCATCATGCCAATGTTTGTGTTATTTTGAAAATATGACTTAATCATCTTTATAGTTTAATCTCTGTATTATTCTGTTTTCCTTGCTATTTGATGTTATGTTATCACGTAGTGATTATTATAGAACGGTAGTTTATTTCTCTGTAATATTTTGATTGCTTAAGTTTCTATTAAATGCTAATTATTAATAACAAAATACTTTAATAAAGTTAATTTTTGTTATTCATCTGGTGTCGGTATAATTAATAGACTGATAGCAACTAAAAGGATTCAGATTTGTTTATTACCTTTCATAACTTATAGAAAAATGAGTCATTTAAAATTGCACCATTTCACATAATATACTTTTATAGATAAAGGTAATATTCATAACATCTTGGAGGCACTGCTGAGATAGATGTTATGAATATTACCTTTATCTATAAAAGTATATTATGTGAAATGGTGCAATTTTAAATGACACATTTTTCTATAAGTTATGAAAGGTAATAAACAAATCTGAATCCTTTTAGTTGCTATCAGTCTATTAATTATACCGACACCAGATGAATAACAAAAATTAACTTTATTAAAGTATTTTGTTATTAATAATTAGCATTTAATAGAAACTTAAGCAATCAAAATATTACAGAGAAATAAACTACCGTTCTATAATAATCACTACGTGATAACATAACATCAAATAGCAAGGAAAACAGAATAATACAGAGATTAAACTATAAAGATGATTAAGTCATATTTTCAAAATAACACAAACATTGGCATGATGATAAGAACCAAATATTTCATTAAAACCCTCTAAGGTAATTGCGGAGAATCAGGTAGATTAATAATTATGACAAACCGTCAGATGATAATCTATCCTAATTCCTGATTCACCCGGTGTTATTGTCGACAAATAAGACCAGGTGGTAGGAACTTTTATAAAGAAAACACAAAGCTATAAAACAATTAATTAATTTACCTGATTAAATATGAAAAGGCATTTTACATAAATGTTAAATGTAAATCTTAATGATATTAACATCTAAAGTGACTTTCTTTCATACATCACCAAAGTAAATAAATTTCCCCTTTTTCAGACAGGAATCAAACTGTCAGGTCGTAGGTCTGTCCCAATAGGCTAAACTCGTCTCAGCAGTTATAATCCAATAATCTCGGACCTCTGTAGTTGATTAGCAAATTACCAACTTCATAAATTATGTGACCAGTTCAAAAGCCCAGGAAAAATGACCCCCTCCCCTTGGGCTAGACCCTATATATTCCCATTCTCTCATCTAGGAGGAGTCATTAATTATAATATTTTAATCATTGATTAACATAAAATTAATTAGATGAAATATTATTGTTTTAACAGTAGATGGCTCTCGCATATAGGGTAAAAATATTGGAAAAACACTTATTATATTTATGTTTACCCCAACATTCCTAAACTACAATCAAGGTTATAAACTGCACTTATTTACAGAAATAAGCGACTAGCTGGGGCCTAAGCAAGTAAACTACCTTGAATAATGAAAACATATTGATATGAAACTTCTCAGTCAGCAAGACTGAGGAAAACAAAATTCAATGTAATAATAGCTGAGCCCTGGTTAAGCTTAAAACAAGAAAACAACATGGAGTCTGTTCTGTCATGAAAAATTCATGACATATTCCCCCTCAACTAGACTATCTTACCCCGACTAGGATGGATGAGATTAGTCTAGATCACTGACTTATATGGGCGATTATTATGGTCAACCATCCGAAGACTAAGAGTAGGAGGGTATCTTCCCCTCTTGAAATTCTTATACCATAGAATTGTTAACCCACAATTCCATCTCCAAGTACCCACATTATGTACAATTTTCAGTTGATAAATATAATTACATGGCATATGTGGCACCTTTATGAGAAAACAAAGTTCCATGTTTTTGTGATCAATGTAAAGTGGCAAAGCAGAACCAGCATCAAAAGCAATGTTTATTTGCATTTCATCAACATCCTTTCCATAGGCTCATAAGAGCATTGTTTTTATAATGTCCTTATTGACAAAATATAATGGAATACGTCCCTCATCAAGACTCTCAATTCCACTTTGAATCTCTCGTAACAAATTTCCTGTAAAATACACCACTGGGTCCAAAAAACTTAACAGTTCATTCTGAATTAGTTCATGTTTATATTGGACCTTTATCGCTCGGATGGAAAGACCTGAATGCAAATTAGTGGTCACAACAGTATCATTAACGATCTCCATCATATCTGACAAACTCTCCTTTTGTTTCTTCAAAACCTCCATCATGGTTGCCATCTGTTCACGAAAAAATGACATTTCTAATTCAATTTCCATCAGTAATTTGAATCATGAAATGTCAATTTTTCGTGAACAGATGGCAACCATGATGGAGGTTTTGAAGAAACAAAAGGAGAGTTTGTCAGATATGATGGAGATCGTTAATGATACTGTTGTGACCACTAATTTGCATTCAGGTCTTTCCATCCGAGCGATAAAGGTCCAATATAAACATGAACTAATTCAGAATGAACTGTTAAGTTTTTTGGACCCAGTGGTGTATTTTACAGGAAATTGGTTACGAGAGATTCAAAGTGGAATTGAGAGTCTTGATGAGGGACGTATTCCATTATATTTTGTCAATAAGGACATTATAAAAACCATGCTCTTATGAGCCTATGGAAAGGATGTTGATGAAATGCAAATAAACATTGCTTTTGATGCTGGTTCTGCTTTGCCACTTTACATTGATCACAAAAACATGGAACTTTGTTTTCTCATAAAGGTGCCACATATGCCATGTAATTATATTTATCAACTGAAAATTGTACATAATGTGGGTACTTGGAGATGGAATTGTGGGTTAACAATTCTATGGTATAAGAATTTCAAGAGGGGAAGATACCCTCCTACTCTTAGTCTTCGGATGGTTGACCATCATAATCGCCCATATAAGTCAGTGATCTAGACTAATCTCATCCATCCTAGTCGGGGTAAGATAGTCTAGATGAGGGGGAATATGTCATGAATTTTTCATGACAGAACAGACTCCATGTTGTTTTCTTGTTTTAAGCTTAACCAGGGCTCAGCTATTATTACATTGAATTTTGTTTTCCTCAGTCTTGCTGACTGAGAAGTTTCATATCAATAGGTTTTATTATTCAAGGTAGTTTACTTGCTTAGGCCCCAGCTAGTCGCTTATTTCTGTAAATAAGTGCAGTTTATAACCTTGATTGTAGTTTAGGAATGTTGGGGTAAACATAAATATAATAAGTGTTTTTCCAATATTTTTACCCTATATGCGAGAGCCATCTACTGTTAAAACAATAATATTTCATCTAATTAATTTTATGTTAATCAATGATTAAAATATTATAATTAATGACTCCTCCTAGATGAGAGAATGGGAATATATAGGGTCTAGCCCAAGGGGAGGGGGTCGTTTTTCCTGGGCTTTTGAACTGGTCACATAATTTATGAAGTTGGTAATTTGCTAATCAACTACAGAGGTCCGAGATTATTGGATTATAACTGCTGAGACGAGTTTAGCCTATTGGGACAGACCTACGACCTGACAGTTTGATTCCTGTCTGAAAAAGGGGAAATTTATTTACTTTGGTGATGTATGAAAGAAAGTCACTTTAGATGTTAATATCATTAAGATTTACATTTAACATTTATGTAAAATGCCTTTTCATATTTAATCAGGTAAATTAATTAATTGTTTTATAGCTTTGTGTTTTCTTTATAAAAGTTCCTACCACCTGGTCTTATTTGTCGACAATAACACCGGGTGAATCAGGAATTAGGATAGATTATCATCTGATGGTTTGTCATAATTATTAATCTACCTGATTCTCCGCAATTACCTTAGAGGGTTTTAATGAAATATTTGGTTCTTATCATCATGCCAATGTTTGTGTTATTTTGAAAATATGACTTAATCATCTTTATAGTTTAATCTCTGTATTATTCTGTTTTCCTTGCTATTTGATGTTATGTTATCACGTAGTGATTATTATAGAACGGTAGTTTATTTCTCTGTAATATTTTGATTGCTTAAGTTTCTATTAAATGCTAATTATTAATAACAAAATACTTTAATAAAGTTAATTTTTGTTATTCATCTGGTGTCGGTATAATTAATAGACTGATAGCAACTAAAAGGATTCAGATTTGTTTATTACCTTTCATAACTTATAGAAAAATGTGTCATTTAAAATTGCACCATTTCACATAATATACTTTTATAGATAAAGGTAATATTCATAACAGAGCGGCATATTAGGGGTTAAAAGTGTAATGCAGGGGTCAGCGATAGCGGGGGCGGCAGATTAGAGGTTAATAAGTGTAAGGTTAGGGGTGTTTAGACTCGGGGTTCATGTTAGAGTGTTAGGTGCAGACTTTGGAAGTGTTTCCCCATAGGAAACAATGAAGCTGCGTTAGGAGCTGAACGCTGCTTTTTTGCAGGTGTTAGGTTTTTTTTTAAGCTCAAACTTCCCCATTGTTTCCTATGGGGTAATCGTGCACGAGCACATTTTTGAAGCTGGCCGCGTCCGTAAGCAACGCTGGTATTGAGAGTTGAGGTGGCGGTAAATTATGCTCTACGCTCCCTTTTTGGAGCCCTTCAGATAACTCTCAATACCAGCGTTATTTAAAAGGTGCGGGGGGAAAAAACCACGCGTAGCTAACACACCCCTTCTAACGCAAAACTCTAAATCTAGGTGTAACAGTTTAGATTTACTATATTAAAAATACAGGTTCCAAAGCAGAAAATCAATGCAACAAAAGTCAGTGTACCTTTTATTACTAAGATTCAAATCTTTTATTTTTTTAATACTTTGCATGTGCACCTTTATTTTTGATGACAGACTCAATCCTCCTTGGCATGGAGGAAACCAGTGTTGTACAAATTTCTGGAGAGATGTTCTGCCCCAAAGGTGTTCTACTGGATTCAAGTCAGGTGACATACTTGGCCAGGTCATAGTTTTCACTTGTTTCTCCTTTAGAAACTCCTTTGTGATTTTGGCAGTGTGCTTTGGATCGTTATCATGCTGGAATATTTGTCCTCTGCCAAACTTCTTGAGACTGGGAGTAATTTTGTCAGCCAGTATTTTGGTATATTGCAGGCATTCATGGTGCTATCTATAAATGTCATCTCCCCAACACCTTTTGCAGTCATGCAGCCCCCTATCGTCACACTCCTACCTCCATGATTCACTGTTGGGACTATGCATTCACTGTAATAATCCTGACTAGGTTCACACCAAACATACTGCACCCAATCTGATCTGAAAAATTGTATCTTGGTCTTGGCCATCTTGCCAAATATGGTGCTCCCAGTATTCATCAGACTTTTCATGTTGTTTAGCAAAGTTTAATTTTGCAGTTTTGTGCCGAAGAGCAAGGGTATTTTCCTTATTCAATGTCCTTAGCACTGTCTGAGCTGTCACAGAAACTCAAATTTTTCTATTGATAATCTCTGAGCCAAATCTGAAGTACTTGCCTTGATGCAAATCTAAAGCACTTGCCTGTTTTTTAGAGCTAGAGTGTGCAAGTAGCGTACTATACGTGGCGTCATTTTAGGAGGACAGCCACTGTGGCTCTGATTTTCGGTACTGTGTATTGATCTATACCTCCTGATTACTGTTGCAACTGCGTTTTGACTGATTTTTAGTTGGTCACCAATCATTCTGTATCCTTTTCCATCTTTGTGAAATCTCACAATCAGATTTTTCAATTCCTCTGGCAATTCTTTTCCATGTGGAGACATGATGCAGACTTGCAGATAGACAAAGCACATTGGTCAAAAAATTAGTCTGTTCTGGTAACTATGCTCATGCAATTAGGCTAATTGGAAATCATAGGTGTACTCAATTTTGTTTCAGTGATCTAACTTGTGTGTCAGTAACCACAGGTGTATTCACTTTTGTTGCATTAAGTTTCTACTTTGGGGCCTTTGGGGTATTTTCAATATAATCTTTCTAAAGTATTTGTTTTTGATTGTTTATAATAATAAATACTCTACTTGTCAACTTAGAAATAAAACAATTTATCGCCTGGATTTAGAGTTCTGCGTTAGCTGTCCATACCAGTGTTAGGGGGTCCTAACGCTGGTTTTGGCCGCCCTCTGGTATTCAGTGTCAGTCAGGAAAGGGTCTAACGCTCACTTTCCAGCCACGACTTTTCCATACCGCAGATCCCCTTACGTCAATTGCGTATCCTATCTTTTCAATGGGATCTTTCTAACGCTGGTATTTAGAGTCTTGGCTGAAGTGAGCATTAGAACTCTTACGACAAGACTCCAGCCGCAGAAAAAAGTCAGGAGTTAAGAGCTTTATGGGCTAACGCCGGTTTATAAAGCTCCTAACTACTGTGCTCTAAAGTACACTAACACCCATAAACTACCTATGTACCCCTAAACCGAGGTCCCCCACATCGCCGCCACTCTAATTAAATTTTTTAACCACTAATCTGCCTAACCCACACCGCCGCAACCTACATTATCCCTATGTACCCCTAATCTGCTGCCCCTAACATCGCCGACCCCTATATTATATTTATTACCCCCTAATCTGCCCCCCCCCCAATGTCGCTGCTACCTACCTACACTTATTAACCCCTAAACTGCCGACCGGACCTCGCCGCCACTATAATAAATTTATTAACCCCTAAACCGCCTCACTCCCGCCTCAAAAAACCCTATAATAAATAGTATTAACCCCTTATCTGCCCTCCCTAACATCACTGACACCTAACTTCAAGTATTAACCCCTAATCTGCCGACCAGACCTCGCTGCTACTATAATAAATGTATTAACCCCTAAAGCTAAGTCTAACCCTAACACTAACACCCCCTAAGTTAAATATAATTTTTATCTAACAAAATAAATTAACTCTTATTAAATAAATTAATCCTATTTAAAGCTAAATACTTACCTGTAAAATAAACCCTAATATAGCTGCAACATAACGAATAATTATATTATAGCTATTTTAGGATTTATATTTATTTTACAGGCAACTTTGTATTTATTTTAACTAGGTACAATAGCTATTAAATAGTTAATAACTATTTAATAGCTACCTAGTTAAAATAATTACAAAATTACCTGTAAAATAAATCCTAACCTAAGTTACAATTAAACCTAACACTACACTATCAATAAATTAATTAACTAAACTATCTACAATTATCTACAATTAAATTAAATCAACTAAACTAAATTACAAAAAACAAACAAACAATAAATTACAAAAAATAAAAAAAGATTACAAGAATTTTAAACTAATTACACCTACTCTAAGCCCTTTAAAAAAATAACAAAGCCTCCCAAAATAAAAAATGCCCTACCCTATTCTAAAATAAAAAGTTAACAGCTCTTTTACCTTACCAGCCCTTAAAAGGGCCTTTTGCCGGGCATGCTCCAAAGAAAACAGCTCTTTTGCATTTAAATAAACATACAATACCACCCCCCCAATATTACAACCCACCACCCACATACCCCTAATCTAACCCAAACACCCCTTAAAAAAACCTAACACTAAGCCCCTGAAGATCTCTCTACCTTATCTTTACTACGCCGGGTATCACCTATCCGTCCAGAAGAGGGTCCGAAGTCTTCATCCTATCCGGCTAGAAGAGGTCCAGAAGAGGGTCCGAAGTCTTCATCCTATCCAGCAAGAAGAGGACATCTGGACCGGTAGACATGTTCATCCAGGCAGCGTCTTCTATCTTCATCCATCCGGCGCGGAGCGGGACCATCTTGAAGCAGCCGACGCGGATCCATCCTCTTCTTCCAGCGACTCCTGACGAATGAAGGTTCCTTTAAGTGACGTCATCCAAGATGGCGTCCCTCGAATTCTAATTGGCTGATAGGATTCTATCAGCCAATCGGAATTAAGGTAGGAAAAATCAGATTCAAGTTCAATCCGATTGGCTGATTGGATCAGCCAATCAGATTGAGCTCGCATTCTATTGGCTGATCGGAACAGCCAATAGAATGCGAGCTCAATCTGATTGGCTGATTGGATCAGCCAATCGGATTGAACTTGAATCTGATTGGCTGATTCAATCAGCCAATCAGATTTTTCCTACCTTAATTCCGATTGGCTGATAGAATCCTATCAGCCAATCGGAATTCGAGGGACGCCATCTTGGATGACGTCACTTAAAGGAACCTTCATTCATCGGGAGTCGCCGGAAGAAGAGGATGGATCCGCGTCGGCTGCTTCAAGATGGTACCGCTCCGTGCTGGATGGATGAAGATAGAAGACGCCGCCTGGATGAACATGTCTACCGGTCCAGATGTCCTCTTCTTGCCAGATAGGATGAAGACTTCGGACACTCTTCTGGACCTCTTCTTGCCGGATAGGATGAAGACTTCGGACCCTCTTCTGGACGGATCGGTGATACCCGGCGTGGTGAAGATAAGGTAGGGAGATCTTCAGGGGCTTAGTGTTAGGTTTTTTAAGGGGTGTTTGGGTTAGATTAGGGGTATGTGGGTGGTGGGTTGTAATGTTGGGGGGGTATTGTATGTTTATTTAAATGCAAAAGAGCTGTTTTCTTTGGGGCATGCTCCGCAAAAGGCCCTTTTAAGGGCTGGTAAGGTAAAAGAGCGGTTAACTTTTTATTTTAGAATAGGGTAGGGCATTTTTTTTATTTTGGGGGGCTTTGTAATTTTTTTTAGGGGGTTAGAGTAGGTGTAATTAGTTTAAAATTCTTGTAATCTTTTTTTATTTTTTGTAATTTAGTTTTTGTGTTTTTTTGTAATTTAGTTTAGTTGATTTGATTGTAGATAATTGTAGATAGTTTAGTTAATTAATTTATTGATAGTGTAGTGTTAGGTTTAATTGTAACTTAGTTAGGATTTATTTTACAGGTAATTTTGTAATTATTTTAACTAGGTAGCTATTAAATAGTTATTAACTATTTAATAGCTATTGTACCTAGTTAAAATAAATACAAAGTTGATTGTAAAATAAATATAAATCCTAAAATAGCTACAATATAATTATTCGTTATATTGTAGCTATATTAGGGTTTATTTTACAGGTAAGTATTTAGCTTAAATAGGATTAATTTATTTAATAAGAGTTAATTTATTTAGTTAGATAAAAATTATATTTAATTTAGGGGGGTGTTAGTGTTAGGGTTAGACTTAGCTTTAGGGGTTAATACATTTATTATAGTAGCGGCGAGGTCTGGTCGGCAGATTAGGGGTTAATACTTGAAGTTAGATGTCGGCGATGTTAGGGAGGGCAGATTAGGGGTTAATACTATTTATTATAGGGTTCTTGAGGCGGGAGTGAGGCGGTTTAGGGGTTAATACATTTATTATAGTGGCGGGGAGGTCCGGTCAGCAGATTAGGGGTTAATAAGTGTAGGTAGGTAGCAGCGACATTGGGGGGGCATATTAGGGGGTAATAAATATAATATAGGGGTCGGCGATGTTAGGGGCAGCAGATTAGGGGTACATAGGGATAATGTTGGTTGCGGCGGAGTACGGAGCGGCAGATTAGGGGTTAATAATAAAATGCAGGGGTCAGCGATAGCGGAGGCAGCAGATTAGGGGTTAATAAGTGTAAAGTTAGGGGTGTTTAGACTCGGGGTACATGTTAGGGTGTTAGGTGCAGACTTAGGAAGTGTTTCCCCATAGGAAACAATGGGGCTGCGTTAGGAGCTGAACGCTGCTTTTTTGCAGGTGTTAGGTTTTTTTCAGCTCAAACTGCCCCATTGTTTCCTATGGGGATATCGTGCACGAGCACGTTTTTGAAGCTGGCCGCGTCCGTAAGCAATGCTGGTATTAAGAGTTGAAGTGGCGGTAAATATGCCTGTACGCTCCCTTTTTGGAGCCTAACGCAGCCCTTCAGAGAACTCTAAATACCAGCGTTGTTTAAAAGGTGCGGGGGGAAAAAAACACGCGTAGCTAACGCACCCCTTCTAACGCAAAACTCTAAATCTAGGTGATTGAGAGGTAATACAATTTTGAATAATTTGATATTTAAGTGATTATTGTCCAACATAAACAAATCTACCCTTCAGTTGCAACTACCTGGGTGCCGATATAGCCAATAATACATAATCAAAAAACTGCACTCTTCGGATTTTAAAAATAACAGGTCAACTTTAATAGATGACGTTTCAGAGAAATTCATTCTCTTTCCTCAGATCAGCAACAGTGAATAATGGTGAAAAATAAACACATTAAATACAAATTCACAAACACATACCTCCCACTACAAAAAAGCGCCAAACAGTGTGATTGGAATGCAGGCTTGCGTTCCAATTCAGACCCAGACAGGAAGCCCAACGGATTTTCACTTACGGTTTCGCTGGGTACATAATTATATTAATATATTCAAAATAAACAAACGTTTTGTCTTTGTAATTTACCCATTCTTATCCCACATAGTGTAATTGTGAAAGACACAAGCTATTTACTAATGTGCCCCGATAAAAGTGGTGAGTGTTACATCCGGTTGCACTATGTGTACCACCTAAACATGTCAAAAGCCATTCACAATAATACAACACAATTTATGGGTTCCTACTACTGAGATAATCATATATAGAAGCTTAATGTTAGCTGTAGAACACATTGTGCAGGCAACATACTATCATCAGAATACCTTGTGATATTAGACACACTTATGCAGCTTTAGGCTATATTTATATCCACACATAGGTGCAGAGATATCTCATCACCAACACTCCAACAGCATTGTCAGAATAAGCAAATAGTGATGGTACTGGGGATATTATCTTCATACCCCCATCCATATATGATCATACTAAATTAAAAGAACTAACGAATAGGTAAAAAATGAATAGGTAAAATGAAAAAATAAAAAAATAAAAGTAGCACTGTATCTCCTCATGTATGTCCTGTAGATGTGTATATGATGTCAGTCATTTGCCAACATGGCACATAATGAGTCCCTTCCAGATCCATGTTCAGATGTGCAGAATTGTATCCGATCATGCAGAAGTCATAGTATACACACATTTTTTATATTTAATCCTTGGCATAAGTACCTCCCAGGCTTCAGGTTTCATTGTAATTATAATCTGTATATATGGGTGACTAGCCATGGCAGGTAGCTCGGAACACCCCACTGGAGGATCACCTCCTCTGGATCAAGGTTTCCCTGTGTTCTCCCTAGTGTGCGGATAACATACACAGATATCACCCGCACACCCAGGCCACCTCCTACCATGCCAAATAGCTGCATCCTAGGCATGTGACAGACTACATTAACACCTTGAAGTCTGGTACAGAATTCAGTCCACCTGGTGCAATGGTTCCAAGCCTATAGATCCATTGGGCTTCTCGGTACAGGAGGGTTTTTATCATGATCACCACCTCTGTCCGGCTTGGGCACATGATCTATATCGGATTGATGCCACTGAGCGTCTTTGGTCTGCACAATGTCAAGGTACTGGTTGCTCCGACGTGTCTTTTACCAATGCCTGATGTATAGCCAGTCTGTGATTGGCCATATGTTCTCTCAGTGTCCCCTTCGTCTTACCGACATAGAACATCGAGCACGGGCACATAAGCAGATAAACCACATGAGTGGAGGTGCAGGTGATAGAGTGCCTGATGGTATAGATCTTATTTGTATGTGGATGATGAAATTTCTTCATGGCAATAAGTCCATTGCATGTCATACATCCCAAACAACGATAACTTCCCTTGATATTAATATTCTGTGTCTTCTGATAGCACTGTTTGGGGTCTGTACGAACCAACAGGCCACATAGATTGGTACTCCTTCTAAAATCCACCATGGGATTAAGTGCTTTGCTGAATCTTAACTTAGGATCCAATGATATAATTGGCCAGTGTTTTCTTAGGATCTTGCCAGTGTTGATAGTACCTGGAGTATAGGTGGTCACCATGATCATCTTATTATGTTCTTGGTTGTTCTTTTCTTTATTTATCAATTTATCCTGTGTATATTGTTGAACTGTATCCATGATGGGACCCATCCTATCCTGCTTGTATCCTCTCTGGAGGAACTTGCTTCTGGTTTCTTCCAACTGGCAGACCCCCCGTGTATGGCTAGAATTATAGCGAATTGTTCTAAGCATTTGTAATTTGACTATACCCTGGAATAGTGTAGGTGGGTGACAGCTGTTGGCTCTAAGAATTGAGTTACGATCTGTAGATTTTTTATATAGGGTAGTCCCTAATCTAGGGCCAATCTTGAAAATCTCCAAATCCAAAAAACTAACACTTTGGCTGTCCGATGTCATTTTAAATCGAACTGTCGTATCCGTGTTATTAAGAGTGTTAAACCACAATTCTAAGGAGTCCAATCCTCCCCGCCAAATCAGGAAGATGTCGTCTATATATCTTCAATAGAAAACAATAGACAACACCTCCCCGAAATAAAGCTATTCTCGAATTCTGACATAAAAATATTGGCATATGATGGGGCCATATTTGACCCCATTGCCATGCCAGCGGTCTGTACATAGAAGTCATTTTCAAATCGAAAATAGTTTTGTTTAAGACAAAATTCTAGTAAAGCAACAAGAAGAAAAAATAGCACGCTCCGAATATTGTATATAATAAAATTGATCCTTTATTCATACAAAGTTTAAAAAGTGTAAAAGCCACCAAATTCAAAGTGCATGTGAGGCGCAGCACAACGGCTTACGCGTTTCGGGTGTAACCCGTAATCATAGCCTATCTAGTGCACTTCCCAGCTACCTTTTAAAAGAATATACTGATACAAGATTGGTTAAAATCAAAGGAATTGCGCTCTACTTATGCAACACCTGAAAGTACCTGCACGGTTTATAGGTTCAACAGAATCTTATTGGTTTAAGTTTGAATGACAGTTCATTTGGATAGGCGCCATTCACATACATTCTCGGGGTTCTAAAACAGACGTTTGTGTGACACTTTCTATACTCCCAAAAACATTATATAAACATTATATAAACATTATGTAGGAAAAGATTTTGAACCTATTTTTTATACTTGAATTGTCTGCCTAAGTGTTTTGTTTCGTATCTTTAATTTTTGCTTGAAATAATGCAATTGTGAGAGTTATGCCTAAACACTTAAGGAGCAGTGCATAAGCATATGAAATACTCAATTAACAAGAATAGACTATCCAGGCTAAATAAACCTGATAGTCTTAAAGAAATGCTTATGTTGCACTGTGAACAATGGATTGTAGTAATTAATTCGGTAGATTACTGGAACTTGTGGTTGAGAAAGAATTTGTGTCATTAAATTAAAATATAACCTTTATTAGTTTTATTTATAAAAAAGACAGCATAAATTGTGCGTGTATGCTACCCTGGAGATAGTTAAAAGCACACTCTCTGTTGATTATATGATACTTAGCTTGTATGATATCACTGATATAGAGTACTTGGTAAACCAGTTTTAAGACCGAGTTTATATTATAGGTGTATCTGTGTATTTATCTATCTAAGGACTGTGTGGCCTAATATCTGGCCAGTCCTAGAGATTTTCCCAAGTGGGTATTTATATATGGTATACCTATTATACTTAAACTTAATGGTTTTTATAGATAAATAGGCTTTAAGGCACTGTGAACATAGATGTCCAGTTATATAACCAGTATACAGTGAGCTAATACCAATGTATACACTTGTAATAAAATTTCTGTGGAGACTGGGAGGTCTGGAGGATTACCTATATGGCAGTCTCTATATTGTATCACCAACACTTGATTATTGCGTTAACTTAGCAACTCTGACTGATATTAATTAAGTTCAGTATGATTGTGCACATAATATTGCATCAAGGGATAAGCTCGGTTATGCAGGTGCAGCGGTTAACCATTTTTTTAAACGCTATGGTACATAGTAATAGCAGCTGCTTAAGCCTGTGAAAAACAGACTTGTTTTTTCTGTCACTCAATTTTGACTACAGTAGTATTACAGCGTTACTAAATTACAGCTTTTAATAGTATGACACTATGTGTCTAAATTTGTATTAACTTAGTGATGACCCCTGTCAGTTGTTTCCCTTCTATGGTAGTGTACGATATTGTATAGACAAAATTATCTTTAGAGCTTAATCCCCCAGATATTGTATTACCCACTCGTTATCGTATTATGTTATGCAAGTGCAGCGGTTACCCATTTTTATATACTGGGATAAATAGTAATAGCTGCAGCTTAAGCCTGTGAAAAGCCACAGGTTACCAAGTACTAATTAAGAAAAGTTTTTTTAAGCTAAGATATTTTTTCTAATTATTACAACAAGAGAGGCAGTTAAAAAATAACGAGGACCCCTGACGCAGCGTTTCACTAACGCATCCTCAGAGGGGTTACCCGGGCCGGCACACTTCCGGAAGTATATAGTATTCTAATGTCCCTCCTCAGATGTCTAATTGGTCAGGGATTCCTGTTCCTATTGGTGGAGCTTGTGTCAATCATAGAGTTAGTTCTGTCACGGAGGTTGCTATGGAGACGATGTGTAACCGCCATGGTTACTGGATAACAAAAACAGTATATTATTTTGGAAAGTGAATACAACAGTGTTTAACATTGCCTTGTTCACTTCGTCTTGAATTACATTTATCTTTATTTAGGTCTATGTTCTTATAGTTTATCATAGTGAAAAAGCGGAACTGTTTGTTAGGATGTTTCACAATTAATGTATGTGTTTCTAGATAGTTATCAAGATTTGAAATGTTCGTAGTACTTTTGTTAAGTACTACTTTGATATACAAGTGAGAGGTGAAAAAGAAAAATAAAAATAAAACTTAAGAACAAAAAACGTGTTAGAACTGTGAATAATGCTGAGTGTAAATTTAAAATAAAATAAAATAAAAATGAATTAAAAATAAAACGTCTAAGGACTTTAAGTTAATTTAGTAAAACGAATCTAAGATCCAGCTTATGTGGGGATTCATTGTTTACATAATAAACAGTTGGCTAGAAATAAAGCCAACTATAGAGAGGTGTAGTGATAACTAAGTGTTTTAGTGTGATATTCTGAGTTTTTAAATTTAACTTAGAAAAAATTAGTTACTAAAAAGTCACCTTACGGTGCTCCACAGTGGAGGGATGTGTTACTACCAATTTATTGAGTGAAACCATTGAAGTGATTGGGTGTGAGTAGAGGTTAAAATCTTGATTATAATTATTATATTACATTGATTATGAAGAATCATACATATTCAAGGTATGATATGTTGAAAATGTTATCTCTCAGATATTGTATTGTTGTTTGATCCCTATATTAATTTTTTATTTTTTATTTTTTATATTTTGTTATTCCAGATAGACATGATAGTTGTTGTTATCATTAAGTCCATGAGGTTTGACACTATTCAATAGATGTATCCATCTGCACTCCATTTTAAGTAGTATTTGCTCTAGGTTACCTCCTCTTATGCCTAGAGTCGCTTTTTGTAATACTGAAAATTTAAGCAAGGAATCATTGCTATCATGTTTGTGATAAAAGTGCCTAGCTACACTTGTTATTTGTTTGTTTTTCTCCATGTCCTTATAAGCGTTTTTAATATTCCTGCTATGTTCCAATATCCTTGTCCTCACCTGTCGTGTCGTCATTCCGACATAGAACAGCTTACATGGACACTGAAGGACATATATAACACCTGTTGTGGTGCAGGAGAAGTGGTCAGCTAGTATATGCTTATTATCATATTTGTCTACAATGTCCTTGATTTTCAGTACCTTGGAACATGTACTGCATGTCCCACATGGGAACATGCCTTTTGATTGACTTGCTCTTTTAGGCATGTGGATATAGTGACTTTTAACCAGTGTGTCTTTTAGGTTTTTAGGTCTTTTATATCCTATTGAAACTTTGTCCCCGATCTGTGTTGCTAGTAGGGGATCATTCTTTAAGATATGCCAATGATCATTTATTATCGTTGTTATCTGTTTTATTTGGGGGTTGTAAGTCGTAATCAGTCTTGGTTTATTGTCCTGTTTTTTCTGACGTGGTTGTAAAAGCCTTTGTCTGTTTTGCTGTAATGCCTCAGTTTTAGCTTTTTTTATGGACCTTTTACTATAGCCTCTTTCTTGTAGCCTGTTAGATAATTTAGAGGCTTCTTGCCTGAATGTACTCAAATCAGAACAATTCCTCCTCAGCCTTGTGAATTCCCCTTTAGGGATGGCCTTGAGAGTACAGGCAACGAATTTTCTGTATATATTTGTGCTCACCCTTCCTTCTTGGTCTACTTGTATTTGTAGATACAAGTAGACCAAGAAGGAAGGGTGAGCACAAATATATACAGAAAACAAACAGCAACCAATACCCTACTGTACCATACCAGTGCCCATGCCCCCTGTACTCTCAAGGCCATCCCTAAAGGGGAATTCACAAGGCTGAGGAGGAATTGTTCTGATTTGAGTACATTCAGGCAAGAAGCCTCTAAATTATCTAACAGGCTACAAGAAAGAGGCTATAGTAAAAGGTCCATAAAAAAAGCTAAAACTGAGGCATTACAGCAAAACAGACAAAGGCTTTTACAACCACGTCAGAAAAAACAGGACAATAAACCAAGACTGATTACGACTTACAACCCCCAAATAAAACAGATAACAACGATAATAAATGATCATTGGCATATCTTAAAGAATGATCCCCTACTAGCAACACAGATCGGGGACAAAGTTTCAATAGGATATAAAAGACCTAAAAACCTAAAAGACACACTGGTTAAAAGTCACTATATCCACATGCCTAAAAGAGCAAGTCAATCAAAAGGCATGTTCCCATGTGGGACATGCAGTACATGTTCCAAGGTACTGAAAATCAAGGACATTGTAGACAAATATGATAATAAGCATATACTAGCTGACCACTTCTCCTGCACCACAACAGGTGTTATATATGTCCTTCAGTGTCCATGTAAGCTGTTCTATGTCGGAATGACGACACGACAGGTGAGGACAAGGATATTGGAACATAGCAGGAATATTAAAAACGCTTATAAGGACATGGAGAAAAACAAACAAATAACAAGTGTAGCTAGGCACTTTTATCACAAACATGATAGCAATGATTCCTTGCTTAAATTTTCAGTATTACAAAAAGCGACTCTAGGCATAAGAGGAGGTAACCTAGAGCAAATACTACTTAAAATGGAGTGCAGATGGATACATCTATTGAATAGTGTCAAACCTCATGGACTTAATGATAACAACAACTATCATGTCTATCTGGAATAACAAAATATAAAAAATAAAAAATTAATATAGGGATCAAACAACAATACAATATCTGAGAGATAACATTTTCAACATATCATACCTTGAATATGTATGATTCTTCATAATCAATGTAATATAATAATTATAATCAAGATTTTAACCTCTACTCACACCCAATCACTTCAATGGTTTCACTCAATAAATTGGTAGTAACACATCCCTCCACTGTGGAGCACCGTAAGGTGACTTTTTAGTAACTAATTTTTTCTAAGTTAAATTTAAAAACTCAGAATATCACACTAAAACACTTAGTTATCACTACACCTCTCTATAGTTGGCTTTATTTCTAGCCAACTGTTTATTATGTAAACAATGAATCCCCACATAAGCTGGATCTTAGATTCGTTTTACTAAATTAACTTAAAGTCCTTAGACGTTTTATTTTTAATTCATTTTTATTTTATTTTATTTTAAATTTACACTCAGCATTATTCACAGTTCTAACACGTTTTTTGTTCTTAAGTTTTATTTTTCTTTTTCTTTTTCACCTCTCACTTGTATATCAAAGTAGTACTTAACAAAAGTACTACGAACATTTCAAATCTTGATAACTATCTAGAAACACATACATTAATTGTGAAACATCCTAACAAACAGTTCCGCTTTTTCACTATGATAAACTATAAGAACATAGACCTAAATAAAGATAAATGTAATTCAAGACGAAGTGAACAAGGCAACGTTAAACACTGTTGTATTCACTTTCCAAAATAATATACTGTTTTTGTTATCCAGTAACCATGGCGGTTACACATCGTCTCCATAGCAACCTCCGTGACAGAACTAACTCTATGATTGACACAAGCTCCACCAATAGGAACAGGAATCCCTGACCAATTAGACATCTGAGGAGGGACATTAGAATACTATATACTTCCGGAAGTGTGCCGGCCCGGGTAACCCCTCTGAGGATGCGTTAGTGAAACGCTGCGTCAGGGGTCCTCGTTATTTTTTAACTGCCTCTCTTGTTGTAATAATTAGAAAAAATATCTTAGCTTAAAAAAACTTTTCTTAATTAGTACTTGGTAACCTGTGGCTTTTCACAGGCTTAAGCTGCAGCTATTACTATTTATCCCAGTATATAAAAATGGGTAACCGCTGCACTTGCATAACATAATACGATAACGAGTGGGTAATACAATATCTGGGGGATTAAGCTCTAAAGATAATTTTGTCTATACAATATCGTACACTACCATAGAAGGGAAACAACTGACAGGGGTCATCACTAAGTTAATACAAATTTAGACACATAGTGTCATACTATTAAAAGCTGTAATTTAGTAACGCTGTAATACTACTGTAGTCAAAATTGAGTGACAGAAAAAACAAGTCTGTTTTTCACAGGCTTAAGCAGCTGCTATTACTATGTACCATAGCGTTTAAAAAAATGGTTAACCGCTGCACCTGCATAACCGAGCTTATCCCTTGATGCAATATTATGTGCACAATCATACTGAACTTAATTAATATCAGTCAGAGTTGCTAAGTTAACGCAATAATCAAGTGTTGGTGATACAATATAGAGACTGCCATATAGGTAATCCTCCAGACCTCCCAGTCTCCACAGAAATTTTATTACAAGTGTATACATTGGTATTAGCTCACTGTATACTGGTTATATAACTGGACATCTATGTTCACAGTGCCTTAAAGCCTATTTATCTATAAAAACCATTAAGTTTAAGTATAATAGGTATACCATATATAAATACCCACTTGGGAAAATCTCTAGGACTGGCCAGATATTAGGCCACACAGTCCTTAGATAGATAAATACACAGATACACCTATAATATAAACTCGGTCTTAAAACTGGTTTACCAAGTACTCTATATCAGTGATATCATACAAGCTAAGTATCATATAATCAACAGAGAGTGTGCTTTTAACTATCTCCAGGGTAGCATACACGCACAATTTATGCTGTCTTTTTTATAAATAAAACTAATAAAGGTTATATTTTAATTTAATGACACAAATTCTTTCTCAACCACAAGTTCCAGTAATCTACCGAATTAATTACTACAATCCATTGTTCACAGTGCAACATAAGCATTTCTTTAAGACTATCAGGTTTATTTAGCCTGGATAGTCTATTCTTGTTAATTGAGTATTTCATATGCTTATGCACTGCTCCTTAAGTGTTTAGGCATAACTCTCACAATTGCATTATTTCAAGCAAAAATTAAAGATACGAAACAAAACACTTAGGCAGACAATTCAAGTATAAAAAATAGGTTCAAAATCTTTTCCTACATAATTGTACTTTTACCTAGTGTGAATACTAGGTTTTCTAAAGAACCTTTTACTGAGAACTACCACAATGAGTCTACAAAATGATTTATTACTAAGACAACAAAAAAGATTGCAAGATCTAAACTCAATTTTTAATACATCAAATGAACCACCTCAAAATGTAGGGGAGGATCAGATCAATGATCTACTTTGCCAGTCACATAAGACATTATACAAACACACAAAGAGATGGTGGAACTTACACTTTTTTCAAAAGTACTTACAAGACAAAATGATCCCTAGAGGATTACGTATCAAAATGTTCCCTGGGTTTGATCTTAAAAAACAAGAACACATAGAAAGATGGGAAAAGGCTTTGACAACCTGCTCATTCACATTAATGCAGATATTAATCGAAGCAGACGAAGATGAAATAACTTCTTTAGAAACAGAAATAAAAACTTACAATGACAATCTAAAGAACTTTGAAAACTTAGAAAAATTCACTAATTTATATACTCAATATCAATCAGAGTTGGATAAACTTGAAAATGAACTCATTCAAACAAAAAAACAGAAATATCAAAGAGATCAGACTGACTATTTAAATAAAAGGGTGTATAAGTGGCAGAAAAGGTACAACACCCGCTCACGAAATAATAATCAGTATCAAAATTCAACACAGCAGCATGACAGTGAAACTGATATTTCAGACTCAGATACTTCCATAGAAAGCATTAACAGTGAAATGAGTATCCAACCCAGAGTATATACCAGGTTACAAACACAGGCCTTAACACCTAATGACCCATCAGCTCCCTCTACATCTACTAGTGCGTCCTCTTTTTTAGGCATAACAACGGGCAGGCAGCGCACTATACCGGGCAGCAATCAGGTGCAAGAATCGAGGCCCAACAAGCGCAAGCCAGCAACCACTCCTCAAAGAGAGACAAGAAGGAGACAGCCAAGCCCATTCTCCAAGATCAGGATGGGAACTTAAAAATTGTGAATCTAACTAGCCATGCTCTAGACCAAACCCACATCTCTGTTCTGTCCAAAGGTCTTAGTTTTTGTCCAACAAACAAACTAAATAAATTTGAAGTTGTCAAAGATATAAATCTGTACACTAGAAAGCTACTTTTGAAAAAACTATATGCCAAGAAAGAACTCGGAGATGATTGGACTATGACAGATCAACTAGCCTTACAAGATCTACAAGACTTGCTCAATGATAACTCAGATAACACATCCCCAGAAACTGACTGGAGACAAAAAATCAGAAATAAATCTAAATATGTTCCTCCCAGCCATTTATCACCTCAGATCCAAGTATTCAATGAAATTGTATGCGAAAAAATAGAAAAACTACCTGATTTCAAAATAAGATCTAATCTTACCAAACAAGAACAAAAAGCATTAAAAGAAATCCACACATGGCATGATACCATCATTAAGCCATCTGATAAGGGGGGCAACATAGTCCTATGGGACAAGAATATGTACCTTGAGGAAGCTACTAAACAACTTGACAACAAACATTGCTATAAGAAATTATTCGGCAATCCCACAGCTATGTACAGTGAAAAGTACTGTAAAATCATAGACAAGGCATATAAGGATAAAATTATCAACAGTACGGAAAAACAATTCTTATCACAGCAACACCCTACCACAGCCACATTCTATATGATTCCCAAGATACATAAGGACATCCAGAAACCTCCAGGCCGGCCTATAGTGTCAGGCAACGGAAGTCTAACTGAAAAACCGAGTCAATACATAGACCAACGACTCAGAGAATATCTATACACACTACCATCGTATGTTAAGGACACTATGGAGGTGCTGCAAAAACTGGATAACATGACACTATCCCCTAACTCGTTCATTATAACGGCAGATGTGGAATCATTGTATACCAACATAAAACACCATCTGGGTGAACAGGCAATTTCTTACTATTTGAGTACAAATGTGAATGATAATCAAGATCATAATCAATTCATCAAAGACCTATTACATTTTGTACTTCATCATAACTATTTTACATTTAAAGATCGTTTCTATTTACAAACACAGGGTACCGCAATGGGTACTGCCTGTGCACCCACATACGCAAATTTGTTCTTAGGTTGGTGGGAGAACTTAACGGTATTCACTGGAGACAATGATAGATTTGTGCAGTACATTCCTTGTTGGATTCGGTATATAGATGATATACTGTTCATCTGGGAAGGCCCCGAACCAATACTATGTGAGTTCATGGAAGTCTTGAACAACAATATATTGAACATCAAACTCACATACGAGTATAGTCAGCAATCAGTTAACTTCTTAGATCTACAAATACAAGTAGACCAAGAAGGAAGGGTGAGCACAAATATATACAGAAAACAAACAGCAACCAATACCCTACTGTACCATACCAGTGCCCATGCCCCCTGTACTCTCAAGGCCATCCCTAAAGGGGAATTCACAAGGCTGAGGAGGAATTGTTCTGATTTGAGTACATTCAGGCAAGAAGCCTCTAAATTATCTAACAGGCTACAAGAAAGAGGCTATAGTAAAAGGTCCATAAAAAAAGCTAAAACTGAGGCATTACAGCAAAACAGACAAAGGCTTTTACAACCACGTCAGAAAAAACAGGACAATAAACCAAGACTGATTACGACTTACAACCCCCAAATAAAACAGATAACAACGATAATAAATGATCATTGGCATATCTTAAAGAATGATCCCCTACTAGCAACACAGATCGGGGACAAAGTTTCAATAGGATATAAAAGACCTAAAAACCTAAAAGACACACTGGTTAAAAGTCACTATATCCACATGCCTAAAAGAGCAAGTCAATCAAAAGGCATGTTCCCATGTGGGACATGCAGTACATGTTCCAAGGTACTGAAAATCAAGGACATTGTAGACAAATATGATAATAAGCATATACTAGCTGACCACTTCTCCTGCACCACAACAGGTGTTATATATGTCCTTCAGTGTCCATGTAAGCTGTTCTATGTCGGAATGACGACACGACAGGTGAGGACAAGGATATTGGAACATAGCAGGAATATTAAAAACGCTTATAAGGACATGGAGAAAAACAAACAAATAACAAGTGTAGCTAGGCACTTTTATCACAAACATGATAGCAATGATTCCTTGCTTAAATTTTCAGTATTACAAAAAGCGACTCTAGGCATAAGAGGAGGTAACCTAGAGCAAATACTACTTAAAATGGAGTGCAGATGGATACATCTATTGAATAGTGTCAAACCTCATGGACTTAATGATAACAACAACTATCATGTCTATCTGGAATAACAAAATATAAAAAATAAAAAATAAAAAATTAATATAGGGATCAAACAACAATACAATATCTGAGAGATAACATTTTCAACATATCATACCTTGAATATGTATGATTCTTCATAATCAATGTAATATAATAATTATAATCAAGATTTTAACCTCTACTCACACCCAATCACTTCAATGGTTTCACTCAATAAATTGGTAGTAACACATCCCTCCACTGTGGAGCACCGTAAGGTGACTTTTTAGTAACTAATTTTTTCTAAGTTAAATTTAAAAACTCAGAATATCACACTAAAACACTTAGTTATCACTACACCTCTCTATAGTTGGCTTTATTTCTAGCCAACTGTTTATTATGTAAACAATGAATCCCCACATAAGCTGGATCTTAGATTCGTTTTACTAAATTAACTTAAAGTCCTTAGACGTTTTATTTTTAATTCATTTTTATTTTATTTTAAATTTACACTCAGCATTATTCACAGTTCTAACACGTTTTTTGTTCTTAAGTTTTATTTTTATTTTTCTTTTTCACCTCTCACTTGTATATCAAAGTAGTACTTAACAAAAGTACTACGAACATTTCAAATCTTGATAACTATCTAGAAACACATACATTAATTGTGAAACATCCTAACAAACAGTTCCGCTTTTTCACTATGATAAACTATAAGAACATAGACCTAAATAAAGATAAATGTAATTCAAGATGAAGTGAACAAGGCAACGTTAAACACTGTTGTATTCACTTTCCAAAATAATATACTGTTTTTGTTATCCAGTAACCATGGCGGTTACACATCGTCTCCATAGCAACCTCCGTGACAGAACTAACTCTATGATTGACACAAGCTCCACCAATAGGAACAGGAATCCCTGACCAATTAGACATCTGAGGAGGGACATTAGAATACTATATACTTCCGGAAGTGTGCCGGCCCGGGTAACCCCTCTGAGGATGCGTTAGTGAAACGCTGCGTCAGGGGTCCTCGTTATTTTTTAACTGCCTCTCTTGTTGTAATAATTAGAAAAAATATCTTAGCTTAAAAAAACTTTTCTTAATTAGTACTTGGTAACCTGTGGCTTTTCACAGGCTTAAGCTGCAGCTATTACTATTTATCCCAGTATATAAAAATGGGTAACCGCTGCACTTGCATAACATAATACGATAACGAGTGGGTAATACAATATCTGGGGGATTAAGCTCTAAAGATAATTTTGTCTATACAATATCGTACACTACCATAGAAGGGAAACAACTGACAGGGGTCATCACTAAGTTAATACAAATTTAGACACATAGTGTCATACTATTAAAAGCTGTAATTTAGTAACGCTGTAATACTACTGTAGTCAAAATTGAGTGACAGAAAAAACAAGTCTGTTTTTCACAGGCTTAAGCAGCTGCTATTACTATGTACCATAGCGTTTAAAAAAATGGTTAACCGCTGCACCTGCATAACCGAGCTTATCCCTTGATGCAATATTATGTGCACAATCATACTGAACTTAATTAATATCAGTCAGAGTTGCTAAGTTAACGCAATAATCAAGTGTTGGTGATACAATATAGAGACTGCAATATAGGTAATCCTCCAGACCTCCCAGTCTCCACAGAAATTTTATTACAAGTGTATACATTGGTATTAGCTCACTGTATACTGGTTATATAACTGGACATCTATGTTCACAGTGCCTTAAAGCCTATTTATCTATAAAAACCATTAAGTTTAAGTATAATAGGTATACCATATATAAATACCCACTTGGGAAAATCTCTAGGACTGGCCAGATATTAGGCCACACAGTCCTTAGATAGATAAATACACAGATACACCTATAATATAAACTCGGTCTTAAAACTGGTTTACCAAGTACTCTATATCAGTGATATCATACAAGCTAAGTATCATATAATCAACAGAGAGTGTGCTTTTAACTATCTCCAGGGTAGCATACACGCACAATTTATGCTGTCTTTTTTATAAATAAAACTAATAAAGGTTATATTTTAATTTAATGACACAAATTCTTTCTCAACCACAAGTTCCAGTAATCTACCGAATTAATTACTACAATCCATTGTTCACAGTGCAACATAAGCATTTCTTTAAGACTATCAGGTTTATTTAGCCTGGATAGTCTATTCTTGTTAATTATATAAACATTGTTATTATTATCTATTCTGCCCCTGGACTGAAACACAAACTCTTCTTAAGAGAAATACAAATTATAATAATGTGACCAAAGGCTACAGATCGTAATACTGAACCTATGCAGTTTCCAGCATATGTGTACATTTTAGATTATATGAATAAAGGTAAATAACATGCGTGAAAGTATTGTAGTTAATCTAACATTCTTATAAAGATTGATTAACTAAAAGGCTTTCCGTGTACTTTATTTTTGCTGGTTGGCATATTTTAGTGAGTCTCTATTGAACTGCATTCAAGGGGACATGATGTATATATATATATATATATATATATATATATATATATATATATATGTATACGTAACATACAATGTTATTCAAAGTGTACCTGTTTGTTGATATACCTGATGCCTGATTTTATGGACCTTTCTTATAGTACTGCTGTTTAAACACATCCTGTAAGAGTCAAACATGACATTATTGTTAATATGTAACTACTGAAAAAGATCATTAGTTATTTACATTATCTCATATATGCTGGATTTAGTTCTTACTATCACCTAAAATGATATTTGAAACCCAAAAAAACTCTACTAGGTCTAGAGATTTAATCTAAAATTTGTTATTCATTTTTAGAAGTAAACTTAATCACTCCTAAAAGTTGATCAAATCATATCGTGAATTTAAATCCACTGGATGTCTAGTTTTCAATCTGAACATCCAGAAGATTTCCCTTTTTGCAAGCAGCCTATCCATATCCCCTTCTCTTTTAGGCAATGTGACTTGTTCTATGGCACACCATCTCATAGTTTTAAGGTTGCCATTATGTATTTCTGAGAAGTGTTTTATAAGAGGAGTCGTTGATTTCCCTTTTCCTAAGGTAGAGAGGTGCTCCCTCATTCTGGATTTGATGTCCCTTGAGGTGAGTCCAATGTACTGTAAATTACAGTGTGTACATCTTATCATATAAATGACATTTTTGGACATGCAATTCATAAGTGACTTCATCTGAAAGACCTCCCCTGTTGCACATGATCTAAATTCACTTGTTCTATCTAAATACTCGCAGGGTTTGCACTTATTGTGCCCACAACCATACATCCCTGTGCTTCTCAACCACGTGCTATTACTCATTGTCTCTTGTTTTAAGAGGGTTGGGGAAAGGACAGTGCCCAGGGTTGGACTCTTTCTGGAGCTGCACCTAATACCCTGTTTTACCAAGGTGGTTAATTTGTCGTCAGCAGCTAAGATAGGAAAATGCTTTTTTATGATTTGTGTAATTTGTGAATATTGGGAACTATAGTTGGTAACAAAATTGACTCCCTTAAAATCCATCCCTTTCTTCTTACTGCCCTTAAGGAGTACTGCCCTTTCTTTCTCATTACTTTGTTTCCTAGCTTTGGTTATCATGTTCTTATTATAACCTCTCACAATTAGCCTTTGTTCCAATGCATCTGCTTGTTCTTTAAAATCTTTGGCATCACTGCAATTTCTTTTTAAGCATAAAAACTCTCCTTTGGCCACTGCTGCTGGTGTGTGTTTGGGATGGCAACTCTTCCCATGCAAAAGGGAGTTGCCTGAGATGGGTTTCCTATATGTTTTTGTAGTTATAGTACCATTTGGATCACCAATAAGAGTCAAATCCAGATAATTGATTTGACTCAAATGGGTGTCAAAGGTAAAGACGAGTCCAATGTTGTTACTGTTCAAATAATCAATGAATACACATAAATCCCTGTTGGTTCCCTGCCATATGAAAATGAGGTCATCAATATATCTTCTATAAAGAAGAATATGATGTTTGTGTTGGTTTCTATCTCCAAAGATGTGGAAGTGCTCCCACCAACCTAAGAATAGGTTGGCGTAAGATGGGGCAAATTTGGCCCCCATCGCCGTTCCACATCTTTGGAGATAGAACTCACCCTCAAATTGAAAAAAATTGTGTGTCAACAAAAATCTTGTGACCCTCAGTATAAACTCCTGGAATTCTGTTGTGTAATCGGTAAAGATCTGTAGAAAAAAAACTAACTGCTTTTATACCTTCTGCATGTGGTATAGAAGAGTACAGTGAAACTGCGTCCACTGTGATCCAGCTATAATTCTCTTCCCATTTTACATGCTCTAGAATATTCAAAATATATTTAGTGTCTCTGACATATGATTGCAGAGACACAACTAGAGGCTGTAAAATGGAATCTAGCCATTGCGACAGATCTTCTGTTAGGGACCCAATTCCACTCACAATTGGTCTACCTTTTACTTCGTTTAAGGATTTATGCGTTTTAGGTAAATGATGGAAGAGTGGGACTCTAGGATTCTTAACCATGATGTAGTTTGCTGTATTAACATCGAAGAATCCCTCTTCAATTCCATCTTCTACTATTTGTGTTAGCTCCTTAGTATAAGTCTGTGTGGGATTACTAGTTAGTTTTTGATAATTGTCTTGATTACCTAGCTGTCTCAAAGCTTCATTTATGTAATCCATTTTGTCCATAACTACCACTGTTCCTCCTTTGTCTGAATTTTTAATCACTAGTTCTTTATTATTTTGTAAACTTTTAAGAGCTAGTTTCTCTCTTTTTGTTAGGTTGGACCTAGTGGAATTAGTTGTTTCTTTAAATGACATTAAATCCTTTTCAACTCTGTTAAAAAAGGTTTCCACTATGTTGCCCCTACTATGTATGGGGTAAAATTTGGATGTTGGTTTGAACGAGGATCCCTTATTTATATGGCCGTTTTCATTATTTGGCTGTAAGTCCTGTAGCATAATTACATCACATGATTCCTGAAAGGATAGGACGTGCCCTTCCTCCAACGGTGGAACCATTGCGCCTGTCTCAGTTTGTGTCTCAGACCTCAGATCATCTGAGAAAAATTTCTTAAGTGTGATGTTCCTAATTAGTCTATTGACATCCACAATAGTCTGAAACACATTGAAGTCCACAGTTGGAGAAAAGGAAAGCCCATATCCTAAAACTTTAAATTGATCTTCAGTCAAGCATTGATGGGACAAATTGATAACATTCCCTACTTGTATTTGGTATTGTTTTTGGTTCCCCGCAGTTGGTATCTGTCCTGCCCCTGTGCCTGTTGTATGTTCGGTGCTGATGGACCTGGTTCCAATGGAAAAACCTGGTCTAAGACAGACACATTAGTGTCATTACTTGTATGTACTGTTGGAATATATCTGTTTTGTTGTGCATTGTCTTTTGGTCTTACTACCTGTGACATCTCCATTGTTGTAGTCTGTCTCATTCCCTGATGATTTTTCATCCGATGAACAATCTCCTTCACTGTCAGTGAATGTAACTGATTTATTCCCAGTACCTCCCCTTCTACCATACTGTCCTCTGTTCTTTTTGTTTTTGTTCTTATTTTTACTTTTGTTGGAATCATTACTGCTATCATTGGTATATGATCTGCGTCTATTCTGTGACCTCTGTCTTTTCTGCCAAATATAGACCGTGTTATAATTATAATCTGCTTTGTCTCTCAGACATTTTTCTTAAGAGAAGATAATGTATTGGAGAGAAGATTATCAAATCTCAGAAAATCTGCCTCGCTACTCCTCTTATTTATTTCATATTGAATTGATTCTATTTCTTTTCTTATATCTGACAAAATTTTTGACTTATATTCAATTAACATCAGCATAAGTCTTTCAGAGCACTCTGACAAAACATGGTTCCAGGCTTCTATAAAGTCTGTCTCTTTCACATCTACTTCAAAAGTAGGGAACTTGAACACCCTTAGACCCCTAGGTATCATTTTGGTCTTGATGTATCTGTCCAGGGTCCAAATGTCCCACTGTGTTTGTATTTCTTTGGACAGCAAATGTTCCATAGTATCAAATAAGTTACTTAATGAGAGCACCCCTTTGTCATCCGAAAAAATTCTCTCATGGTCATTAGTATTTGTAATCCGTGCTGTTACAGGCATTAGTGAACAAAAATTGGTATGGCTTGTTTCCATTGTGCTTATCTGTGCCTTTAAAGAAATGTGCCTGCTTGTGCTTGCCGGAAAAGCACTTTGTATTGTAAACAGTAAATAAAAAAAGGGGGTTTGCAGGTTTCACTTCAAATGTATTAATCCTGTAGATGTCTGTGTGACACTATGTTATTAAGGATTGCGTTCATTCAAATGTCCCTTTAAAGATATGTGCAGTCGTAGTTCTGTACCTCTGATAAATTATGTGGGATAGTAATCACCTTGGGATGTATTCCCTTCTCACAACACATGTGGACTCAGTGACAGACTAATATTCGTCTGATACTTTATTAGTATTTACTATAAGCCCAAATAAAACAGATGGTACTGCTCTAGTGCAGGAACAGGTCTAGGCACAATGTTACCCTGGGATATATCCCCTCACACATCGAATGTAACTGGCCTTCAAAAGCTCTCTTTGTAACAATAAAACAGCCTCCTTCGTGTGCTTAAACAAACGGTAACAATACCTTGAGTAATAGTTCTCCTTCTCCTTCTCCTACTCTTCCATCATTTACCTAAAACGCATAAATCCTTAAATGAAGTGAAAGGTAGACCAATTGTGAGTGGAATTGGGTCCCTAACAGAACATCTGTCGCAATGGCTAGATTCCATTTTACAGCCTCTAGTTGTGTCTCTGCAATCATATGTCAGAGACACTAAATACATTTTGAATATTCTAGAGCATGTAAAATGGGAAGAGAATTATAGCTGGGTCACAGTGGATGCGGTTTCACTGTACTCTTCTATACCGCATGCAGAAGGTATAAAAGCAGTTAGTTTTTTTCTACGGAACTTTACCGATTACACAACAGAATTCCAGGTTTATACTGAGGGTCACAAGATTTTTGTTGACACACAATTTTATTCAATTTGAGGGTGAGTTCTATCTCCAAAGATGTGGAACGGCGATGGGGACCAAATTTGCCCCATCTTACGCCAACCTATTCTTAGGTTGGTGGGAGCACTTCAACATCTTTGGAGATAGAAAACAACACAAACATCATATTCTTCTTTATAGAAGATATATTGATGACCTCATTTTCATATGGCAGTTGGAATCATTACTGCTATCATTGGTATATGATCTGCGTCTATTCTGTGACCTCTGTCTTTTCTGCCAAATATAGACCGTGTTATAATTATAATCTGCTTTGTCTCTCAGACATTTTTCTTAAGAGAAGATAATGTATTGGAGAGAAGATTATCAAATCTCAGAAAATCTGCCTCGCTACTCCTCTTATTTATTTCATATTGAATTGATTCTATTTCTTTTCTTATATCTGACAAAATTTTTGACTTATATTCAATTAACATCAGCATAAGTCTTTCAGAGCACTCTGACAAAACATGGTTCCAGGCTTCTATAAAGTCTGTCTCTTTCACATCTACTTCAAAAGTAGGGAACTTGAACACCCTTAGACCCCTAGGTATCATTTTGGTCTTGATGTATCTGTCCAGGGTCCAAATGTCCCACTGTGTTTGTATTTCTTTGGACAGCAAATGTTCCATAGTATCAAATAAGTTACTTAATGAGAGCACCCCTTTGTTATCCGAAAAAATTCTCTCATGGTCATTAGTATTTGTAATCCGTGCTGTTACAGGCATTAGTGAACAAAAATTGGTATGGCTTGTTTCCATTGTGCTTATCTGTGCCTTTAAAGAAATGTGCCTGCTTGTGCTTGCCGGAAAAGCACTTTGTATTGTAAACAGTAAATAAAAAAAGGGGGTTTGCAGGTTTCACTTCAAATGTATTAATCCTGTAGATGTCTGTGTGACACTATGTTATTAAGGATTGCGTTCATTCAAATGTCCCTTTAAAGATATGTGCAGTCGTAGTTCTGTACCTCTGATAAATTATGTGGGATAGTAATCACCTTGGGATGTATTCCCTTCTCACAACACATGTGGACTCAGTGACAGACTAATATTCGTCTGATACTTTATTAGTATTTACTATAAGCCCAAATAAAACAGATGGTACTGCTCTAGTGCAGGAACAGGTCTAGGCACAATGTTACCCTGGGATATATCCCCTCACACATCGAATGTAACTGGCCTTCAAAAGCTCTCTTTGTCACAATAAAACAGCCTCCTTCGTGTGCTTAAACAAACGGTAACAATACCTTGAGTAATAGTTCTCCTTCTCCTTCTCCTACTCTTCCATCATTTACCTAAAACGCATAAATCCTTAAATGAAGTGAAAGGTAGACCAATTGTGAGTGGAATTGGGTCCCTAACAGAACATCTGTCGCAATGGCTAGATTCCATTTTACAGCCTCTAGTTGTGTCTCTGCAATCATATGTCAGAGACACTAAATACATTTTGAATATTCTAGAGCATGTAAAATGGGAAGAGAATTATAGCTGGGTCACAGTGGATGCGGTTTCACTGTACTCTTCTATACCGCATGCAGAAGGTATAAAAGCAGTTAGTTTTTTTCTACGGAACTTTACCAATTACACAACAGAATTCCAGGTTTATACTGAGGGTCACAAGATTTTTGTTGACACACAATTTTATTCAATTTGAGGGTGAGTTCTATCTCCAAAGATGTGGAACGGCGATGGGGACCAAATTTGCCCCATCTTACGCCAACCTATTCTTAGGTTGGTGGGAGCACTTCAACATCTTTGGAGATAGAAAACAACACAAACATCATATTCTTCTTTATAGAAGATATATTGATGACCTCATTTTCATATGGCAGGGAACCAACAGGGATTTATGTGTATTCATTGATTTGAACAGTAACAGCATTGGACTCGCCTTTACCTTTGAGACCCATTTGAGTCAAATCAATTATCTGGATTTGACTCTTATTGGTGATCCAAATGGTACTATAACTACAAAAACATATAGGAAACCCATCTCAGGCAACTCCCTTTTGCATGGGAAGAGTTGCCATCCCAAACACACACCAGCAGCAGTGGCCAAAGGAGAGTTTTTACGCTTAAAAAGAAATTGCAGTGATGCCAAAGATTTTAAAGAACAAGCAGATGCATTGGAACAAAGGCTAATTGTGAGAGGTTATAATAAGAACATGATAACCAAAGCTAGGAAACAAAGTAATGAGAAAGAAAGGGCAGTACTCCTTAAGGGCAGTAAGAAGAAAGGGATGGATTTTAAGGGAGTCAATTTTGTTACCAACTATAGTTCCCAATATTCACAAATTACACAAACCATAAAAAAGCATTTTCCTATCTTAGCTGCTGACGACAAATTAACCACCTTGGTAAAACAGGGTATTAGGTGCAGCTCCAGAAAGAGTCCAACCCTGGGCATTATCCTTTCCCCAACCCTCTTAAAACAAGAGACAATGAGTAATAGCACGTGGTTGAGAAGCACAGGGATGTATGGTTGTGGGCACAATAAGTGCAAACCCTGCGAGTATTTAGATAGAACAAGTGAATTTAGATCATGTGCAACAGGGGAGGTCTTTCAGATGAAGTCACTTATGAATTGCATGTCCAAAAATGTCATTTATATGATACACACTGTAATTTACAGTACATTGGACTCACCTCAAGGGACATCAAATCCAGAATGAGGGAGCACCTCTCTACCTTAGGAAAAGGGAAATCAATGACTCCTCTTATAAAACACTTTTTAGAAATACATAATGGCAACCTTAAAACTATGAGATGGTGTGCCATAGAACAAGTCACATTGCCTAAAAGAGGAGGAGATATGGATAGACTGCTTGCAAAAAGGGAAATCTTCTGGATGTTCAGATTGAAAACTAGACATCCAGTGGGTTTAAATTCACGATATGATTTGATCAACTTTTGGGAGTGATTAAGTTTACTTCTAAAAATGAATAACAAATTTTAGATTAAATCTCTAGACCTAGGAGAGTTTTGTTGGGTTTCAAATATCATTTTAGGTGATAGTAAAAACTAAATCCAGCATATATGAGATAATGTAAATAACTAATGATCTTTTTCAATAGTTACATATTAACAATAATGTCATGTTTGACTCTTACAGGATGTGTTTAAACAGCAGTACTATAAGAAAGGTCCATAAAATCAGGCATCAGGTATATCAACAAACAGGTACACTTTGAATAACATTGTATGTTACGTATACCTATATATATATATATATATATATATATATATATATATATATATATATATATACGCATCATGTCCCCTTGAATGCAGCTCAATAGAGACTCACTAAAATATGCCAACCAGCAAAAATAAAGTACACGGAAAGCCTATTAGTTAATCAATCTTTATAAGAATGTTAGATTAACTACAATATTTTCACGAATGTTATTTACATTTATTCATATAATCTAGAATGTACTCATATGCTGGAAACCGCATAGGTTGAGTATTACGATCTGTAGCCTTTGGTCACATTATTATAATTTGTATTTCTCTTAAGAAGAGTTTGTGTTTCAGTCCAGGGGCAGAATAGATAATAATAACAATGTTTATATAATGTTTATATAATGTTTTTGAGAGTATAGAAAGTGACTCTGTCTCACAAATGTCTGTTTTAGAACCCCGAGAATGTATGTGAATGGCGCCTATCCAAATGAACTGTCATTCAAACGTAAACCAATAAGATTCTGTTGAACCTATAAACCGTGCAGGTACTTTCAGGTGTTGCATAAGTAGAGCGTAATTCCTTTGATTTTAACCAATCATGTATCAGTATATTCTTTTAAAAGGTAGCTGGGAAGTGCACTAGATAGGCTATGATTACGGGTTACACCCGAAACGGGTAAGCCGTTGTGCTGCGCCTCACATGCACTTTGAATTTGGTGGCTTTCACACTTTTTAAACTTTGTACGAATAAAGGATCAATTTTATTATATACAATATTCGGAGCGTGCTATTTTTTCTTCTTGTTGCTTATGTCCAGAGCGCAAAGCACGCTCCGCAATTCCTTGTGCTGTATCTGTTGCCGCAATAGGATTGGACAGGACTCAGCGGGGAGTGACACCCCCCCACCCGGAAGATCAACACAGCAGAAGCGAATGGGCAGGAAAGGAGCCGAGACGCAGCCGAGTGAGCCATACGAAGGAGAACTATTACTCAAGGTATTGTTACAGTTTGTTTAAGCACACGAAGAAGGCTGTTTTATTGTGACAAAGAGAGCTTTTGAAGGCCAGTTACTTAGTCCACATTCGATGTGTGAGGGGATATATCCCAGGGTAACATTGTGCCTAGACCTGTTCCTGCACTAGAGCAGTACCATCTGTTTTATTTGGGCTTATAGTAAATACTAATAAAGTATCAGACGAATATTAGTCTGTCACTGAGTCCACATGTGTTGTGAGAAGGGAATACATCCCAAGGTGATTACTATCCCACATAATTTATCAGAGGTACAGAACTATGACTGCACATATCTTTAAAGGGACATTTGAATGAACGCAATCCTTAATAACATAGTGTCACACAGACATCTACAGGATTAATACATTTGAAGTGAAACCTGCAAACCCCCCTTTTTTATTAAAAATTCTAGTAAAGCCATAACAAATTCCACTGGAGGACCAATATACTGAGTATCTCCAAGAATGTGGTTCAACAGTCCTTTGTCATGAGGAATGATGGTATAGAGACTGTTAACGTCCAATGTGACCAACAAATCTCCCTCTTCAATTAAGATATCCTTCAACAGTCTAATCAGTTGATTGCTGTCCAATAAAAATGCACGGATCTGTTGCACAATGGGCTGTAGTAAAAAATAAATATATTGTGCCACTGGTTGTGTTAAAGATTGAACCGCCGAGACAATGGGATGTCCCGGTGGTTTCTCAAGGCTTTTGTGCACTTTTGGGATGGTGTATAACACCGGAACTCTAGGATATTGCGTAATACAAAAGTCCCAGATCTGTTCAGGTATGAAACCCTGCTCAAATCCGAAATTTAGTAAATCATCCAATTTCTTTTTAAACCTGCCTGAAGCTTTTCATAAGTTACACCATCCATCAGTTGTTGCAGTATGTCTTCCCTATAATCTTTATAGTTCAACAGGACTATTGCCCTGCGCTTATCTGCGGGTCTAATGATGAGAGGAGAATCAGACTGCAAGGATCTAATAGATTGACGTTCCTCATTAGTTAGATTGTTTTTCCACTTTATATCCTGTATTTCCTGTTCCAAATCCTGTGTCACAAGCCTTGTGAATGTTATTATACTGGGACTGCAATTCCATGGCTCAAATGTACTGGGTTTCTTAAAGCTACTGGGTATTGGATGTGTACTATTTGCCTGAGGTCTATCCACATGTTCTTGAAAGAATTCTTTGATTTTGAAGTTTCTATGAAACCTATGTATATCCAATTTCAAATCCAGCTCAGAAATAGAATTGCTAGGGACAAAAGAGAGTCCTTTGTTAAGCAATTGGTCTCTGCTGGAGTGAGTATATGTGAGCTTAAGTTAATCACTATATCCTCTAATGGCCCCTGCGTGGTGGTCTGTAACGCATGCCCCGCCATCCTAATGTGGGGTCTGTGGTGCTGCCCCCTCTGGATCTGTATATATATATATATACATATATATATACATACAGTACATGTCTAATTGTATATGTGTGTGTGTATATATATATATATATATATATATATATATAAATATATGTGTGTGTTTATATGTGTGTACATATGTATTTATGTATTTATAATGTGTAAATATGTATTTACAGACATATGCACACATATAAACACATAAATACATATGCACACACATGTATATGTGTATATACATATATAACTATTTATATATATATATATATATATATATATATATATATATATATATATGCACAGGAGCACTTTGCAGTCAAGTAGATGAAAACATAAAAAGTCATATTTATGCAATATTCATATTTAATAAAGTCATACTGTGTATTTCCTGTAAATACTTCACATTCCAATGTTCTGCACATAGCAGAATATGTTCTATATATTTTTAAATAGACATTCCTATATATAGCTGTATACTTCTATAACTATAAAGAAATATATATATATATATATATATATATATATGAATAAATATATATTTGTGCATAAATCCATCATATATATATTTAAATATCTATTTAAGAATAAATAGAACATATTCTTCTATGTGTAGAACATTGGATTCCTATGTTGAGGTTTTAAATAATCGCCATCATGTTTGCATAATTTGAGGGAGATTTTTTCCATTTTTTGGTTCCATTGAAGTCTATGGGGAATGTAATTTTGTGTTCGCGTCATCTCAAAGTCTATTTGTTCTCGTGACTTTGTGAACGCGAGAGTGCAAACTTTTTTACTTTCAACTTGGAATACAAACGCAAATCTCAGAGTGTAAAAAAATTACTTCTGGATGTTTAAATGCTCAAACGTGAGCGCAAACTACCGCTTCACTCGTAATCTGGCTCTTATTTGCTTAAAGTTTACCAGAGATATAGAGCTTGCTATTAAAAAAATCAGTTCAAGTAGATCCATAGTAAGTACCAAAGTACCAAACTTGAATATAACATTTATTATCAGATTTTATATATTTTTGATAATGACAAAACATAATAATCTTTGTTACCATTCAATTTTATTTTTAAAAATTTAAATTTCAGTGGTTTTAATAATGAATTGGAATAGAGTTAAAAATATATCCCTGTCTTAAATGTCTAGAGATTAACAAACTGCTTATGATGACTTAGAAATTAGAAAATATCTTAAATGACCATATTATTATTATTCTTTATTTATAAAGCGCTGCCCATGGGTACAAAGATAAAAGTACAACGGAGAAACAATACAATAAAAGACAAAATTTTACAGATAAATACAGGGGTAATGGAGGGCCCTGTTCCCGTGGTAAATTACAATCTAGATGGGTAGGAGAATGGGAAACAGGAGGTGGGGACTGCAAAGGTGAGAATGATATTAGTGAGCAGATAGATGAGGGCAGCTGTTAGGTAAGTGAAATTAATTTGTTACTGAGTCGGGTGATAACCTTCTCTGAACAAAAAGGTCTTTAGGGAACTTTCAAAGGAGGAGAGGTTAGGGGTAAGTCTGACAGCTCGAGGAAGTGTGTTCCAGAGGGTTGGTGCCGCACAAGAGAAGTCCTGTAGTCTGGCATGAGAGGAGGTGATGGTAGAGGACGCAAGAAGCAGATCATTCTTGGATCTCAGGGGGTGGGCTGGAGTATATTTGTTGATGAGTGAGGACAGGTAGGGTGGGGCAGCATTGGTGAGGGCTTTGTAGGTCAGGGTGAGAATTTTGAATGTAACTCTGCTGTGAATGGGAAGCCAGTGAAGGGACTCACAGAGAGGTGCAGCAGAAATAGAGCGTCGAGAGAGGTGGATTAGCCTGGCAGATGCATTTAGGATGGATTGAAGGGGGGAGAGGCGGGAGAGAGGAAGGTAGTAGGTTATTACAGTAGTCAAGTCGGGAAATTACCAGGGAGTGGATTAGCTGTTTAGTAGTTTCAGCGCTCAGAAACGGACGAATTTTGGAGATATTGCGTAGGTGGTTGCGGCAGGATGAAGAGAACAATTGGATGTGGGAATGAAGGAAGGATTTGAGTCAAGTGTGACTCCAAGGCAGCGGACTTGGGGTGATGGGGAGATAGTGGTGCCGCCAACAGTGATAGAAAGATTGGAAACTTAGCCTGCTCAACAAGCTACTCAGTATGAAATAAATATGTCCACTAGACTGAATAGGAACAAATATTCTACTGTGAGAAAAATCTCACCAATTCCTATAATATTCGTAAAAGCTGAATCACTAAAGCACTGGAGATTTTTCTAGACTCTATGAATAGTTACATAGGAAGCATGAGGATTTGAGATATTTCACGCATCAAAATGTGTCTGAGGGTCTGATGATCTAAACCTGTCCGCTCTCGCGAGATGGTCTAATATGTCTTGTAAGTACCGCAAGTTCCCTCAATGGGCAAGATTACAAGTCGCACGGTATGTTTTTTTTTCTGCGTGCAATATGGCCTTTTCACAATCAATTTCCAATGTGCAGATATTAAAAATCTTGAAAAATCACGACTACGCGCGCATCTTTTACACAACAATCCTTTCCGTGCTCAAAGAGCTGAAGTTAACAGTTTTCCTGCAACAGAAAAGTTTCACGAAACACTTAAAAAATACATTACAGATTACAGTTACACTTATATTGACACTGTCTAATAAAAATAATTTAAAAATAAATATTGCACGCAAAAATTATAAATTCTCAAAGATAGGAGATCTCGGGTGTTAGAAAAAATAAATCTGACAAAGAGATCTTACATTGACATACTGTACATACACATACAAAGAGAAACATGGATTTATATGTATAGAGATATGTTTAACTATGGAGATGAGGAAAAGATTTCACATTACAATCTTATGCACATTAAACAAAGATATATTTGCATATAGATCTTGAGATATCTAGACATATATATATATATATTCATATACATATCTCACAATACTGTTAATAGATATATCAGTCCAAGAATCATCTCATATATAGAGAAATATTTATTTACAAATAAATAAACATATTCCGTAATGAAAACATACTCGCAATATGAAATATTCACATTTATGTACACTTTTCGTGGAGAATACGTCATGGGCTTTGCGCAACAGATTTTTTTTTTTTTTCTATTTGTCTTCTCCATTGACTTCTATGAGGAATACCTAAATGTGCACACGATTTGGCTTTTTGGATTACGCGGGTAACACACGCGCAAAATAAGTTCTTTTGCAACTTATAATACCTGAGCAACCCCAGATGCGAAAAAGCCATAACGCACACAGCAGTGTTTTCACAACTGCGAAAAACAAATTTGAAATCTTGCCCAATGACTTTTAAAAAGACATTTTTTTTCTTAAGAGTTATTTATCTTTCTATGTGAAGTTCTGGATGTGAAGGAGAGACACCTATATTCCAAAATAATTCCCCAAAAAGCCCCCAAAGATTTGGTGAGATTACTCTTCATGCCAGTGAATTATCGATCATCAGGTCCTAATTATTACAAAAGTATATTTTATTTTTCATGAAATTAATTAAATAGATTGAAATAGACAATTTTGGACCAACTACCACACAGGGGCACTTCATAGTTGTTATGTAGTCCCCATGAAGTGTTAACCATGACATGCCTTCTTTATAAATGCAATTTGCAATGTTAAAAACATTTTGGAAGCCACTGACCTCACTGTTATTCTGTAGAATTAGAAATTGGTTGAATATTGCACATGTGGCTTTATAAGACTTCAAATTCTACATGGAAGAAAGAAAATCAATCTGGGTATTGAAACATGTTGGCGGAATCAATATAACTTCTTAAAATGCTGTTTAAGTTTTATCACAATTAGTGAGTGAACTTATTAAAATAAAAAAATAAAACCCCCCAGATAATAACCTTTGCGCTTACCTTCTCTTTATTATATACACATCAAGAGATAATCAATGGCTATGATCAGAGTTTCTTGCATCTGTTTTCGCCGCATGAAATCAATAAATAGGATCAGGATTTTTAATGGAGAATTTGAAGATAATCCTGCTTTATAGTTATTTTAAAAGGTAGAAACAATGTAGAAAAGTTATACCAAATGCTTATTGTTTTATATTACAAAACAGAATACATCTATTACCAAGAACCATTTAACTGATACAAGGGTTGTCTTTGTAATAGTCTTCACAAATGTAATTGTTAAAAAATAAAACACAAATAGGGGCTGAATTATCAAGCTCCGAATGGAGCTTGATGCCCCTGTTTCCGCGCGAGCCTTCAGGATCGCTGGAGCAGTAGTTATGAAGCAGTGGTCTAAAGACCGCTGCTCCATAACTTGTCCGTTTACTCGGAGGCTGTGGACATCAATCCGCCGGATCCTATACGATTGGGCTGATTGACACCCCCTCCTAGCGCACATGAGAACATGCGATCAGGTTTGTACGTCAGTTAACTGTTTTTTTTCCCACTTGTTTTGCTCCATTGACTTCTATGGGGGAATACGTGAACGCGCATGTGATATTCTAACTTTGCCTTATTGTGTTCTGTAGGTAAGCGTGTAAGTGAAAACAGTTTACTTTCAATTCATATTATGAGTGCAACCCGACGAGCGCAAAAATCTTACTTCTAGCGCAGTTAACGCTTGAGTGGGAGCATTAAATAGTGCTCCACTCATAATCTGGCCCATATTGTATTCAAAATGAAATGTTTGGTTTTTTTGGGTTTTTTTACACTGAATTTACATTGAAGATTTGATGGAGTTGTTTTTTATATTGTTACAGTTTAATTTACTTACATGGTAATATTAATCAAGAGATGGTTACCTCTATAACTAGATAGAATAAGTAACAAATTAAAATAAATAAAATTACTTTCCCGATACAGGCCTAACTTACAAGTGTAATAGTTACTGCAAGAAGTGCAAATGTGATCACTAGGGAACAATAGATTTTCCATTAGAACCCGTATAAGAAGTCAGAAGTAGAAAAATATACTCATTGCATCAGCCAATAGGATTTTTTCACCTTTAATTCCGATTGGCTGATAGAATTCTATCAGCCAATCGGAATTCAAGGGACGCCATCTTGGATGACTTCCCTTAAAGGAACCTTCTTTCTTCATTAGCCGTCGTCAAAAGAGGATGGTCCACGCCGGATGTCTTGAAGATGGAGCGCTCTGCGCCGGATGGATGAAGATTTCTGCCGGCTTGGATGAAGACTTCGGCCCGCTTGGATGAAGACTTTTGCCGGCTTCGCTGAGGACTCCTGCCGCTTCGTTGAGGATGGATGTCCGGTCTTCAAAAATAGTAAGTGGATCTTCGAGGGTTAGTGTTAGGTTTTTTTAAGGGTTTATTGGGTGGGTTTTATTTTTAGATTAGGGTTTGGGAAGAAAAAGAGCTAAATGCCCTTTTAAGGGCAATGCCCATCCAAATGCCCTTTTCAGGGCAATGGGGAGCTTAGGTTTTTTTGATAGGATTTTATTTGGGGGATTTGGTTGTGTGGGTGGTGGATTTTACTGTTGGGGGTTGTTTGTATTTTTTTACAGGTAAAAGAGCTGATTTCTTTGGGGCAATGCCCTGCAAAAGGCCCTTTTAAGGGCTATTGATAGTTTAGTTTAGACTAGGGTTTTTTTTTTTTAATTTTGGGGGGGCTTTTTATTTTGATAGGGCTAGATTAGGCTAGATTAGATTAGGTGTAATTAGTTTAAATATTTGATAATTTCTTTTTTATTTTGTGTAATTTAGTGTTTTTTTTGTAATTTAGTTAATTGTATTTAATTAATGTAATTTATTTAATTGTAGTGTAAGGTTAGGTGTTAGTGTAAGACAGGTTAGGTTTTATTTTACAGGTAAGTTTGTATTTATTTTAACTAAATAGTTAGTAAATAGTTAATTACTATTTAGTAACTAGTCTACCTAGTTAAAATAAATACAAACTTAGCTGTGAAATAAAAATAAAACCTAAGCTAGATACAATGTAACTATTAGTTATATTGTAGCTAGCTTAGGGTTTCTTTTATAGGTAAGTATTTAATTTTAAATAGGAATTATTTAGGTATTAATTGTAATTTTTATTTAGATTTATTTTAATTATGTTAAAGTTAGTGGGTGTTAGGGTTACACTTAGGGTTAGGGGTTAATAACTTTAGTATAGTAGTGGCGACGTTGGGGGCGGAATATTAGGGGTTAATAAGTATAATGTTGGTGTCGGCAATGTCGGGGGCGGCAGATTAGGGGTGTTTAGACTCAGGGTTTATGTTAGGGTGTTAGGTGTAAACACAAATTTTATTTCCCCTATAGGAATCAATGGGGCTGCGTTATGGAGCTTTACGCTCCTTTATTGCAGGTGTTAGGCTTTTTTTTATCCGGCTCTCCCCATTGATGTCTATGGGGAAATCATGCACGAGCACGTAAAACCAGCTCAAAGTTTTATGAAAACCTGTAATAGCAGCGCTATAGGGAGGTGAGCGGTGACAATAACTTGCAAGTTAGTACCGAGCCGCTCGTAACGCAAAACTCGTAATCTAGCCGAATGTTTCTTTGCTTCATCTTTTAAAGAGGGTATTACAAAATATGTATTTTTTTTTTAACTTATGGAGTTTAGTGGGTTATGTGTGGGAGGTGCTTACAATGAGAGAAGGTGTGGCATATGAGTGGGTTTACAACAGAGGGGTATTTAGTTTAGTGGCCTGTTCTTACTTATTTGGAGGCTGTGAAGGGTTTCATCGTCTGGTATTATATGGGTGCTGGAATGGGGAGGAGTTCACAGTTTAATTGCAGATAACATGGGTTGGGTTAAAGGGACAGTCTACTCCAGAAATTTTATTGTTTAAAAAGTTAGATAATCGCTTTATTATCCATTCCCCAGTTTTGCATAACCAACGCAGTTATATTAATATAGACATATATATTATATATATATATATATATATATATATATATATATATATATATATATATATATATATTAATTTAGATTCAAGGTAATCACAGAGGTAGATTACCTTCAATCTCATTTTTTGTAGACTGCCCCAGACCATTTGGAGGTTGTTCCTGCAGATGCTTTGAATATAATAATCTCTTATTAGCTGCTTACCTGAGTGCATTGTCCCTTTAATGAGGCTAAAATATATTCAATATGTATGTGAATAGCTGATTTTAATGTGTACCTAGTTTGTCTAGCGTGTTCATTTCCTTATACTCAGCTGTTGTGCCCCTGATAGTTAGCACATTGACCCTTTCTTATTAACTTATTTAACTTACAAAAGTTTAATGAGTACAAATAATAATAATAGCTCAGGATGATGTGGAGATTATAATGCAGTTGTTGTAGGTTACAGCAGTCAAACATTGCTATAAGGTACCCCAAGAAAGCCAGAATTGAGTTTAACCAGCTTTAAAGGGACATGAAATTCAATAATGTTTTGGGCTTCACTGCCCTAGGCTTTTATTGTAATACTTTGCTGCACCCTTTACACACTCTTCAGTGCTGATCTCAGAAAGTACAGAATCACTTAGTACATATGCTCAGATGCACAAGCTTGATTAAAAGGCAAGCAAGATAAATGGTCATTATATTGCAAGAAAATGGTTGCTTTAATAGATGTCAGATTCTGTTTCAGGCCTACTATTCTTATCAGCTTTATTGTCCTCATATGGCTGTTAAAGGGTGTGCTGCCATTAGCCCATGGTGTTGTGAAGGTTGTACAACAACCATGAGTTTCTTAAAGGTCATTTTAAGATCCGGTGGCAATGATCCAAACCCTAAAACCAATATATATGCTGAAGGTATACTTAAAGGGACAATCAACTCAGATTTTTTTTATTGTTTATAGATAATCCCTTTATTACTCATTACCAAGCTTTGCACAGAAAACACAGTTATATTAATACACATTTTACCTCTGTGATTACCTTGTATCTAAGCCTCTTCTGACAGCCCCAAGATCACATGACTTTTTATTTATTATCTATTGACTTGCATTTTATTCAGGCTATATATAATTATCTATCGATCTATACTGTGTATATATATATATATATATATATATATATATATATACACACATTTGTTTAAAAAACCATCAGATATATGTAGAAATGTTTAATTATGAATAAATAGAACATATGCTGTATGTAAAGAACATTGGAATATGAAATATTCATATTTTCATGTCGGGTTTACGCAACTGATAATATGTCATGGTATTTATGCGAGAGAGTGAGTGTTTTTTCTCTCCATTACCTTCTGTGGGGGAATGCGGAAACACGATCATGATTTTCATATTTCGATTTTAAGCGAGATTTGTAATACCGCTGGAGAAAAAAGTTTACTTTCAACTTGTTATACGAGCCCAATCCGACTAGCGCAAAAAAAATAATCGTAGTGGAGTTTTCGCTATAACGGAAACAAAAATAATGCTCCACTTGTAATCTAGCCCTAAATTGTTTTGCAGTTGTTATCAGTTAAAGCCAATTAGGGATATATATGTAGCAGAGTTAGCATTGAGTCATCAGGGTGCATTTCAAATGTTTTTAGAAATTACTCATTCAAATTATATGAAAGGGGACAAAATAAATAATGAAAATATATTGCAAAGTTGTTTAATTATGCATAACTAAACATTTTATATAAAAATCTCAAGGTGTTAACTGTTCCTTTAACATTTTTAACCTATGTTAATTAATAAAAGTTAATTTTTATATAACTAAAAACTATATCTACCTGAATATGGTATTTTTATGTTTGTATGTTACAATAGCTGTTAACAGAGCACAGCAGGGCACTGGAAGGCAATTCATTATATAAAGTTATTTGTTCTCCGACATAGATCTCATTCATTGTCCTCTTTTCTTTTTGGTCACTAGGTTTTTGTGTATGATTACAGATTCTACAATATGTTTTATTATATATATATAATATATATATATATATATATATATATATATATATATATATATATATATAGAGAGAGAGAGAGAGAGAGAGAGAGAGAGAGAATATATAAATATAGCTCACTGTAAGATAATATTTAACTTACCTATTATTATTATACCAATTTGCATGCCTGTTTATTTTCCTAGTAAAAAAATCATGAATTAGTTTAATTGTATTGATCATACATTCTTATGGTTCATTAAACTGGTCTATAAAAAGACATTTTGCATAGTACTGGGCTAAAGCTAGTGTAAAATCTCCTATGGTTTCTTTAGCATTCCCTGCCAGCCACACAGCACCAGCTGCTGGCAAGATCAGATCTGAACTGTGAGTCTCAACAATAGCAGAGAACGTTAAAGGATTTCTTTCTTTTTCCCCCCTCTATCATCTACTAATCAGCACCACACTCTCTAGCAACACCGGGCTCCTTTCTGTCCTGTCTCTGTGTTCTTGCTATCCAGCAGTGGGCAATGTATGCAAGTCAGCTTCCTCCCAGGTCTCTAAGTTCTCAAGCTGTGCTATTGTGTCATGAAAGACATGAGATGTTGCTGTGGAGACAGAATTGAACTGTTCTAATGAGATGTTCAAGACCTCCAATACATGAGCACAAGATCAGCCATCATTACCAGACAGCTGAGAAACCATAGCTAGACTGCCGCTGCTCATAACGTGTGCGTAATTCAGCAATCACCTGCTTCCTCACTGCATTACAAAAGCTCCTTCTGAAAACAAGCGCACTGCTGTAATTATCAAGGTTAATGACAAACGGTGAATAGATAATTCAAGCTTGGAATTGTGAACCACAACATGAGACTCTAATTGCATAGTGGTCACAGATTATTTGTCATTCTTACAAAAAGTCCCAAAATGCAAAATAAACTCGTGAGACTGCACGGGGATTTTTTTAAATTATTCTTACCTATAATGCTATGTATCTATATATATATATATATATATATATATATATATATATAAAAAACATTAGATAATAATTTTATAGGTTAATAAATGTGCGACCAAAATTTGCAAATAAATAAAATTAAACTATTTTTCCAATGATAAGATAAAACAAACTGCAAATACTTTAGGACACTAAAAAGTGAATTAAACTGTATTTCCTTCTGTTTATTCATTTTATCATAAAAAATATTTACGTTTTACAACAAAAAGAGTCCAAGAACAGTTATAATATGACATAGCAGTGTGATAGATGCACACATATCAGGACATAAAAAGAACATATATCAAAGAAGAATGTATATCTCTGAACAACAGGCCGGTGAGGTAGCTCAGTTGGTAAATGCCCTGACTACAAAAAAGCCTGTTCAAACATCCAAAGGTTACAGATTCAAATCCCGGTAGGGCCGACTCAGCCCTTTATTCTTCCGAGGTTGATAAAATTGAGTACCATTAAATTGGTTAATAATAACAACTATTACTATTCAGCTGCTGATTTGGTTAATTCCGAGAGCAAGCCCTGAAAAAGCACTTTGAGCCACACTGGGAGAAAGGCGCTATATAAATACTAGTTATTATAACATCAAAAATATTACTATCAAGTTATTCACAAAAGGATCAGTGCAGTGTTGGTGTGTCCAATGGATGCTAAGGATCTAGAAATATTAATGTTTAATGCTCTCCCCTGGGCCGACAGCACACCCCTTACTAACTACCAAGATACAAAATTGTTCGGAAATATCTATTTACATTTGTGGTGGGATTGATGAGAATTTTTTCTTTTTTAGAGAATGTCCCCATCTATTGCAAGAAATAAAGTTTAGGGGAGAAAAATGACTAATAATAAGTCAGCATTTCAGCATGCTCTTGTTTCCCATTTAACGTATAATGGAGTTTAGCAAAAAAAAAAATATATATATATATCTGTTTCTATTACTTTTTTTTATAATATAAATGATTTCCAACCTTTCCTTTTCCTATATATATCAGATATGGGGCTCTCAGTTGTTGATATTAGTATCCATGGCAGCACCATGTGAGCTCAGTACTAGTAATAGCTATATTATATATGGAAGTGGAGATATCAAGAGTGGAGAGGGGATATATTTTACTCTAACACACATTTATTATGCTGGATCACATTTTTTTTTGTACTTCTAATTTCATTGAGAGTAATAAAATCATGCTCTCTCGTTCACCAGGTGCTGCCATTACAATAGACATTAGAACAAGTCCCAATAAATACACTGGAGGCTTCCTTATTAGCTTTACCTAGAAAAGATGTTGTGCTGGATATTTAGCAAAAAGCAATGAAATTAATTACACTAATGAGGTTTTGGTATGACATTAACTATTTCACATCCCTGAGCTTAAACCATTTTTTTAGTCTTTTTTGCATTTTACATAGTTATCTCAAGTTTACCTTTGAGGCTCACAGATCTTGTACCAACTACCTAGACCTTAAACTAGTCTAAGACACTAATAGCAAACAGGTAGAATCAACAGTATTCAGAAAACCTTTTTCAGGGAATACTCTCCTACTGTAATGCTCGTGGGATATTCCTCTATCAGACCAAACCTGGACAGTAGTCTTCTTATCCCGATGTCAAGTGGAGTGATAGGAAATATCCCAGAGCAGAGAGAGTTTGTAAAATGAGGTAAGCAGTACTCACAGTAGGCAGGGTAGTCCTTGGAGGCAACAGGAAGGCAATCGAGCAGTATAGCAGTTCAGGGGTAAATCAATAAAAGGAGCAGTACCAGGCAGGAGTCAGCAACCAAAGGAAATCCAGCAGTATAACAGTCCAGGGGTAAACCAATAGAAGGACCAGACAGGCAGAGTTCAGTAACAATATAGTAATCCAACAGTTCAGGGGTTAAGCAGGCAGAGTAGTCAGACACGCAGATTTCATCAACAATGTAGTAATCCAGCAGTTCAGGGGTTAAGCAGGCAGAGTGATCAGACAAGCAGAGTTCAGCAACAGTATAGCAATCCAACAGTTCAGTGGTTAAGCAGGCAGAGTGGTCAGACAAGCAGAGTTCAGCAACAGTATAGCAATCCAGCAGTTCAGGGGTTAAGCATGCAGAGTGGTCAGACAAGCAGAGTTCAGCAACAGTATAGCAATCCAGCAGTTCAGGGGTTAAGCAGGCAGAGTGGTCAGACAAGCAGAGTACAGCAACAATATGACAGTCCAGCATAACGTAATACTACACCTTGGAGCACACTAAGCAACACCTATACTTGGGCAGTGAAGATAGTAAGTGAAAGACTTACTGTAAATAGGCTCAGGATTCGCGCCACAGGGGATCCGGACAAGCTTCAGAGGGGGAGAGATGTGCGGCGATGATGTCATTGCCCCACGCTCACAGGAAACGCTGCATCCCTTGCAACAGCCAGAGCAACAACTGCTGCGCCCCTGGCAACAGCCAGAGCGGCACGCGCGAGGTGTGACACCTACATTACTCTATTGCCAAAGGATAATACACTAGAATTAAGCGTAACTGCTCCAACGACCCTGACTATAACAGACAAAGTAAGTAATTAACAGAAAGATTGCTACAAAGAGGTTACAACCCTGTAGTTATAAACAGAGCAAAAACAGAAGTGGATAAAACTGAGAGAAACAATTTGCTTCTGAATAAACCAAGGATAAAACTCTAGATGAAGTCTGATCCGGTTTGTCACACAATATTTGTCAGACTACGATAATATTTGTAAAATAATTCGTAAAAATCTACCCATGCTGATGGCTGATGATAAACTAGCACATGTAATCAAAAAAGGATGCAGGTTTTCCTACAGGAGGGGTGTCACCCTAGAGAATCTAGTCTCACCGAGTGAGCTACCCATACTTAATCGTACTAACTCATGTCTTGAGTCCAAGGGCATGTATAGGTGTGGATACAGTGCTTGCATACTCTGCAGCTCCATCAAAAGAGGGGACACTTTTGAATCTGATGTAATAGGAAAAAACTATAAAATAGCGTCCTGTGTAAATTGTAGAGCAAAAAATTTAATCTACCTTATTTGGTGTACATGCTCCAGAAGACAATATATAGGATGTACGTCTAGGGAAGTCACGGAACGCATCAGACAACATCTGTCCAATAATCAAGAGGTCTGATGCTTGTTAGGAACTAGCAAAACACTTTATATCAGAACACAATAGTCTGAGTACATACTAAGATGGATGGTAATTGAAAAGGTAAGGTCATCAAAACGAGGAGGAGACGTTTCCAAAGTTCTTCTAAAAAGCGAAGCCTATTGGATTTTCACACTTCAGACAGGTGTTCCAAAGGGTTTCAATTCCTTGTATGATGCAGTAAACTTCTGGGAATAAGATATAGGGGTATATTTATTAATGTGCGAGCGGACATAATATAATGTAGCGTATCATGTCCGCTGCACATCTATAAATGCCAACAGCTGTCATCATTTATCTGTGCACCAGCAGAATGCCGCCCCCTGCAAATTTGCAGCCAATCGGTCGCTAGCAGGGGTGTCAATCAACCCGATCGTATTCGATCGGGTTGATTTCTGTCCGCGGCCTCAGAGAAGGCGGACAAGTTATGGAGCAGCGTTCTTTAGACCGCTGCTTCATAACTTCTGTCTCTGGCGACTCTGAAGGCCCCATAGGATCTATCGCTAAAATTGCACTACAGCTTATTAAAACATTTTTTTTTTTTGTTGTGTGCTCTATTCGCCATCTTTGTTATGGGCAATAATATATTAGGTAAGGGCAATTTATTGTGGTGCTTTATTCGCCATCTTTGTTATAAGCAATAATATATTAGATAAGGGCCATTTATTGTGGTGCTCTATTCGCCATCGTTGTTATGGGCAATAATATATTAGATAAGGGCAATTTATTGTGGTGCTCTATTCGCCATCTTTGTTATAGGCAGTAATATATTAGATAAGGGCAATTTATTGTGGTGTTCTATTCACCATCTTTGTTATGGGCATTTGTTATACTCTTAAAGGGACAGTCAACACCAGAATGTTTGTTGTTTAAAAAGATAGATAATCCCTTAATTACCAATTCCCCAGTTTTGCATAACCAACACAGTTATAATTATACACGTTTTACCTCTGTAATTACCTTGTATCTAAGCCTCAGCAGACTGCCCCCTTATTTCAGTTCTTTTGACAGACTTGCAGTTTAGCCAATCAGAGCTGTCTCCATTTTAAATTCACGTGCATGAGCTCAATGTTACCTATATGAAACACATGAACTAATGCCCTCTAGTGGTGAAAAATTATCAAAATGCATTTAGATTAGAGGTGGCCTTCAAGGTCTAAGAAATTAGCATATGAACCTCCTAAGTTTAGCTTTCAACTAAGAATACCAAGATAACAAAGCAAAATTGGTGATAAAAGTAAAATGAAAAGTTGTTTAAAATTACATGACCTATCTGAATCATTAAAGTTTATTTTTTGGACTTGACTGTCCCTTTAAAGGGACATGAAACCCACATTTTTTCTTTTATGATTTAAAAAGAGAATGCATTTTTAAACATCTTTCTAATTTACTTCTATTATCTAATTTGTTTTATTCTCTTGATATTCTTAGCTGAAAAGCATATCTAGATATGCTCAGAAGCTGCTGATTTGTTGCTGCACATGGAAGCCTCATTTGATTGGCTCACCCATGTGCATTTCTTTTTCTTCAAATAAGGATATCTAAAAAATGAAGCAAAATAAATAATAGAAGTAAATTGTAATGTTGTTTAAATTTGTATGTTCTATCTGAATCATGAAAGAAAGATTTTAGGTTTAGTGACCCTTTAAGCTGCAATATGTATTTTACTATTAAATGAATATATATACACCAAAAGCTGAACATATATTTACATTGATGTAGTATATTTATTAATTGTATTTTCATAAGATCTGTATATTTCTTGCAGACAATACATGGTTAAAAGTGTTAAATAGGTTTAAGGGTTAAAGATTTTAAACAGAGCTAATAACTCTCTGAGTCACCTGATTAGGTAACCACGAATGAAATAGCAGCATATGGTTTAAATACAATGATGTTTTTATCAAGTATAATGTCTATGATTAAGGGTGAACGCCGAAACATGTCAGACTACTTTTTATGCTGTATCTTTTGTTTTATGAAGAAGTGCCGGCTTTTCTACTTTTCTATATAAGCATATACATATATGCTGCCATTGCTGTGCTATTTACCTCCTTCTCTGCAATTAGGTTCTGATGCTGTCTCTGATGACATCAGAACGAGGGTCTCATTGGAGCCTATAGAAGTTTGCTCTCGTGCGAATAACTTTTAATACCAGCATACATTTCATGAAAGCTCCTATATGTGTATTTTTTTAGCAGTGGTGTACAATATATAATCATAAAAATAAAAAAATGAAAATGGTGTGAATGCAAACTACTACCCCTGTCAAAAATCAGTTTGCATAGTATAAAAATATTTGCACCAAAAACCCTAGTATACTTGGTATAAATGTTAAATTGAGTTAGCTAGGGTCGCCTTTAGAGTCCGGGCAATGCTAAAAGTCAACTAGTAAACAATTGATTGTGGTGCTTTTGCAAAGATCCTGTTACCTAGAGATAATAACAAAGTTTTTTCATATGCGGTTTGTTTTATTACACAAGCATATAAATGCTGTCATTTTCAGTGACACACATACTGTATCCTATTGCTTTTACTATATTCATATTCCACTATATTCTGCTTGGCACCATGTTATGTTAATATCTCTCTGAATGGCACAACTTAATATGGTAGTATAGCTATTCATCCTTTTAGAGCTGTATTCTGTATTATTGTTATTAAAATGTAGAAGCATTTATACACACCTATTTTAATAGAGCCATTAATATAAGAATTCTGTGTATTTTTAATAATAATAAAAGTATAAAGACTTTTTTGAACAAAGAACGATAATCCCTGTATATGCACTACCCGCTATTTTAGATAGAATTGTTGTATACGTATCCAAGTATCTGTATATTAAATTGGTTTAACCCCCTTGTTGCCACAGAGGACTACCTTTTTGGTAGTCATGAGGTTAAATCTGTCCCAGCACATGGTAAGGCTGTTATGCAAAATCAGAAAATTAGAGAAGCTGTGCAGTTATGATGAGATGCCTTACCCAAAGGACCACCTGTCTGCCTATCATAGACCTGGAATCCACTTCATTTTGAATCAAAATGTGAAAGCTGCAAACGTGGGTGCCGTGAGACAGCAGAGATGCAAATCTGGGCAGATGCCTATTAAACAATACTTTTCAGATAATGTTTATCATGTTTGCCGTGTTTCCAAATTTCTCAGCATATCATAGCAACTATATAGAATCCAATGAGTCTTAAATGGTTTTGCCAGTCTCCCTATATAAAAGGTGTGTATTTTGATCTTTGTTTTTACAATATAACATACACTACTTCGCTACACCACTCATCATTATTATGATAAATATGAATACCCATATTAAACCTGGAATGATTGGGGATTAAAAAGCCTGGATCCTCAGGACATTACAGGTGCCAAGGAGGCCAAAAGCTAATTATAAGTAAATGAATATATATGAAATATATTGTAAATCCCTGTTTAGTAATATCATAAAATAGACCATTTTCTTTAGAAAGACAAAGGTCAGTGGTTTTAGACTTCTGAGATGTCTCTGTTAAAGTATTAATTAAATAAACTGAAAAGTGAATGCTTTTAAAATAGTTAATTTCGAACTGTGAGGTATTGTTAAATAGACAAATGTCTTCAGTAGCCACAGAGCAAATTTACATCTTCAGTTTCCTCATTGTTCATTATACTGAACGAGCCCAAGTCCAGCTGCAGCTGTCACCTGGAGAATATTCATATATACTTTTTGGGGACAGTGCTGGAGTTCACCAGATTTAGTTAACCATGTATAACATAAAGGCCTAGATAACAAACGGAGCAATATTTCTTATCTCTTTTGAGCGCTAGCAAAAAAAGTAGAAAACCTGATTTCATATTCTCAAGTGTGCTAACCCGACATAAAAATATTAATATTTCACATTCCAATGTTCTTCCAATAGCAGAACATGTTCTATTTATTCATAAATACATATTTCTACTTATATCTGATGGTATTTTGGTACAATATATATCAATAAATATATATATATATATATATATATATATATATATATATATATATATATATATATATATATATATACAGGGAGTGCAGAATTATTAGGCAAGTTGTATTTTTGAGGATTAATTTTATTATTGAACAACAACCATGTTCTCAATGAACCCAAAAAACTCATTAATATCAAAGCTGAATAGTTTTGGAAGTAGTTTTTAGTTTGTTTTTAGTTATAGCTATTTTAGGGGGATATCTGTGTGTGCAGGTGACTATTACTGTGCATAATTATTAGGCAACTTAACAAAAAACAAATATATACCCATTTCAATTATTTATTTTTACCAGTGAAACCAATATAACATCTCAACATTCACAAATATACATTTCTGACATTCAAAAACAAAACAAAAACAAATCAGTGACCAATATAGCCACCTTTCTTTGCAAGGACACTCAAAAGCCTGCCATCCATGGATTCTGTCAGTGTTTTGATCTGTTCACCATCAACATTACGTGCAGCAGCAACCACAGCCTCCCAGACACTGTTCAGAGAGGTGTACTGTTTTCCCTCCTTGTAAATCTCACATTTGATGATGGACCACAGGTTCTCAATGGGGTTCAGATCAGGTGAACAAGGAGGCCATGTCATTAGATTTTCTTCTTTTATACCCTTTCTTGCCAGCCACGCTGTGGAGTACTTGGACGCGTGTGATGGAGCATTGTCCTGTATGAAAATCATCTTTTTCTTGAAGGATGCAGACTTCTTCCTGTACCACTGCTTGAAGAAGGTGTCTTCCAGAAACTGGCAGTAGGACTGGAAGTTGAGCTTGACTCCATCCTCAACCCGAAAAGGCCCCACAAGCTCATCTTTGATGATACCAGCCCAAACCAGTACTCCACCTCCACCTTGCTGGCGTCTGAGTCGGACTGGAGCTCTCTGCCCTTTACCAATCCAGCCACGGGCCCATCCATCTGGCCCATCAAGACTCACTCTCATTTCATCAGTCCATAAAACCTTAGAAAAATCAGTCTTGAGATATTTCTTGGCCTAGTCTTGACGTTTCTGCTTGTGTGTCTTGTTCAGTGGTGGTCGTCTTTCAGCCTTTCTTACCTTGGCCATGTCTCTGAGTATTGCACACCTTGTGCTTTTGGGCACTCCAGTGATGTTGCAGCTCTGAAATATGGCCAAACTGGTGGCAAGTGGCATTTTGGCAGCTGCACGCTTGACTTTTCTCAGTTCATGGGCAGTTATTTTGCGCCTTGGTTTTTCCACACGCTTCTTGCGACCCTGTTGACTATTTTGAATGAAACGCTTGATTGTTCGATGATCACGCTTCAGAAGCTTTGCAATTTTAAGAGTGCTGCATCCCTCTGCAAGATATCTCACTATTTTTGACTTTTCTGAGCCTGTCAAGTCCTTCTTTTGACCCATTTTGCCAAAGGAAAGGAAGTTGCCTAATAATTATGCACACCTGATATAGGGTGTTGATGTCATTAGACCACACCCCTTCTCATTACAGAGATGCACATCACCTAATATGCTTAATTGGTAGTAGGCTTTCAAGCCTATACAGCTTGGAGTAAGACAACATGCATAAAGAGGATGATGTGGTCAAAATACTCATTTGCCTAATAATTCTGCACTCCCTGTATAGATATATATATATGATATAGGAATTTCTATTTATAAATACATAGAACATATTCTGCTATGTGCAGAACATTGGGTAGTGAAATATTTACAGTAAATACATAGTATAACACTTTATTAAATATGAATATTACATAAATATGCTTTTTCATTTTTTATTGCAAAGAGCTCCAATGCACTTCTATTTATGTCTATATATGTATACATATGCATTTATGTTTTTTAGGTGTATATATGCCTGTAAATACATATATATATATATATATATATATATATATATATATATATATATATATATAAATATATATGTATTTAGACATGTATATATTTATTTATCTCAATGTTAAAGCCATTTGCCTGTCTTTTTCCCCTAACACCTGAGACCTTATATCTTAAAAAAAAATAAAAAATATTAGATAGTGTTATTGAGTGTAACTGTACTTTGTAATTTATTTTTTATGTGTTTTATGACACTTTTGGTTTTGCAAAATAGTTAACCAGGGTTCTGAGAATGGCCTATCCCAACGCACGTTGACTTCAATTACGCTCAATCGATCGCCTTTACTTTCAGCTTGTATATGAACGCTACACTAGATGCACGCAGACGTGATAAATCTTTATTTCCGTAGTATTTTTCATGTGTTTTGTTATATAACTAGCAAGAAATAATTGTTTACTTTGCTACATTTTACAGCAGTATTTCTGATTGTGCTTTAGTGCAACACTTAACTCATCACTTGTAATACAAGCACAATGAGCGCTGTAATAACACTCCATGCGTTATCCACTAAAAGTATAGGGTGCGCCAACGTCCGCAGTAAAATGCTATTGGTATAATTTTTAACCATCAATTCAAATGACCAGATTGTGTGATATTCTGCGAGTGAGACCGAGCATAAGATAAAGCACCATGCTCCAATTACTATCTAGCCATATGGCTTTTATACTTTTCTTCATTGAAATTTGTATGCATACATTGTATTAGTATTTTTTTAATATTTTGCCAGGTTTTCCTGTATGTCTGTATGGCAGGGTATATATTTTACAATACAACAGACCATAGATGATTCATGGGGGCATATTTATCAATGTGCGAGCAGACATGATGCTAAGTCGCATATCATGTCCGCGGCACATCAGTAAATACCAACAGCATACGCTGTCGGCATTTATCATTGCACCAGCAGTTCTTGTGAACTGCTGGTGCAATGCCGCCCCCTGCAGATACGTGGCCAATCGCCCGCTATCAGGGGTGTCAATCAACCCGATCGTATTCGATCGGGTAGATTTCTGTCTGCAGCCTCAGAGCAGGCGGACAAGTTATGGAGCAGTGGTCTTTAGACTGCTACTTCATAACTTCTGTTCAGGCTCGCCGGAAACATGGGGCATGAAGCTCTATACAAAGCTTTATAAATATGCCCCATTGTCTAAAGTTTCACATACATAAATTTTGCCTATATGGACAAGGAAAACTATAATTTTATCAATGTTTGTCTTTTAATTTGATAAGGTGTATGATACCAAGTTTTTGATTTATGGTAAACAAAATGGCAGATATATGCATCCTTTGAATCACATATCCAGGTACAAGAATTAAAGCACAAATAATTATTTGTTTTTTGCCATAGGCAATGTTACTGTCTGATTTAAAGCAAGAAAACATATATGTCAAGTTATTTCAGTTAATGAACAAGAATCATATACAAAAAAATACCAATTATGCATCTGAGTAAAGGTACACTTAAATTTATAACATGCCATTATTTGAACAAAGCATAACATAAACACTCATTCCAAACGCTTTTTTAAATAAAGTTTTATTAAAATGTTGTAACTAAGCAACATATTGAACGCACTCAAATATGTTCATTTCTTATATTGCTGCATATAAAAAAACACGGACAATTAAAGCATATATTTAACATACAATGATTTGGATAGCTCAAGAATAACTTTCACACTTATTGCTACATAAAATAATGTATTCATAATAATTCATAAGGTCATAAATGTATCCCCTATGGCAACTGGAATAATGTTTGCTCATTTCTTCTCCTCATAATTATGTTAAAGTTAGAAAGTAAATTAATGTATAAATATTATTCTAAATGATTGCAAAGCTAATTTGTATTGACAAATTATGAGGTTAATGAGGAGATCTGGTTGCTCTTGGGATTATAAAAATCTCATAAAAAGGATACTGGAAGTCTTATATTGTTAACATAATTTGATTCTATTAGCACAATATCCTCCACCCCCTATACCCCATGCCAATGTTCCCCTAGCATGGAATAAGTAGCTAGCTTGCTTTGGAACAGTCATTAAGAGAATGATAGAGGTAGCTAGATTGGATAAAAGGATATGTGAATTGCAAAAGATCTGCACATAAACTAAATTTAAAGTATTTTACTTTTTTAAATATGAAGCTTAATTATTTAAAATGTAATATTTATATTTGCCCCTTTTGATACCAAGGATTGAGGATGTGGACAATCAAAATATAAATGGATTGAGGATAAAGGTAGTGAAATACAATTTAGATGGGCTGTTTCACTAGGTGGTCATGTTGGGGTGCTCCTTGAATGATAGTTTTTTTATTTTTATTAGGGGACATGCAGAGTAAGCTATCATGGGTTAGGAAGAATTGATTGGAGAACAATATGGGTTTGGTTAAAGGTAGTGCCTATACAGATTACTTAAAGTTACATATAAGACATAAAATAAATATAGCATTAATTGTAGGTAAACACATTGCATTAGAATATACTTTTTATACATTATGATGTTGTAGACTTCATGGGTGAGATTATATATGTGGCACAGGTTTCAGCACAACTGACCCGTAAGTTCTCCTTGCACATCAGGTGAATCACAAATATGGCACCGGCAGTTCATATGCTGCCGTAAGTCGGATAAACTGGCGATGTTCAGAAATGTGCGGAAATAAACATTTCTGGAGTCGCCAGTGACTTCGGCAGGTTAAAAACTGCCTGTGCCTAAGTAAAAAACAAAAAAATGTTACATCGCCCGTAAAAGTCTAACCCGCCTCCCAAAAATAAACCAGACACGTCAAAACCCCTATATCCACCATCCCCCCACATAACAAATAATAATAAAAGTGATTAACCCCTAAACCACTATCACCCCACAACGCAATATACCTAATAAATGTTTTAACCCCTAGTACGCCATCCGCCCATATTGCAAATTATCTAAATAAATGTATTAACCCCTAATCTGCCACCCCCACATTGCAAAGTATCTAATTACACTATTAACCCCTAATCCGCCAACCTCCACAATGCAATCAACGTATTAACACTATTAACCTCTAAACCGCCAACCCCCCACAACACAATATACCTAATTAACCTATTAACCCCTAAACCACCATCTCCGACAATGCAAATAACTAATCTAATCACTAAGCGCCCTAACCTAACACCCCCTAAATTAACCCCAATTACATAAAATAAAAAAGACTACCTTACTAATAAATTAATTAAAATTTACCAAAATAATAAAACTCCTAACATTACTCAAAAAAAACCCCTAAGATTAAATAAATAACAAATGTCAGGTTATAAGGATAATACCTGCTCCCCAAATACTTGCAAATTCTACAGAGACATATAGGTGTAAGAGGAAACACATAATTCCAGTGTAAAATATAGGTATACCTTGGCTAAAAGACTTAATGCAGATAGTCTAAGTAATACCTGTTAAACAATAACCAAAGAATAACAAGAGCTCTCATTATACCCCCTCTACCTGGTCAGGTCTCTCTTGGACCTTAAATACCTAGTATATGAGATATAGGAGGTTTATTTAATTTGAGATAGGTCTACTCTTGAACCCCTATTTTGTAGAATGTACTCTTGATGGATCTATCCTACTGAGTATAAAGCTTTTCATAGTCATATTAATGAACAATTAACAGTTAAATGCCAGCTACTGTAAAATGTGACAGTTATTAGTCATCTGTGACTATAAGAAGGAGCAATGAACTTCTGAAGAACATATTAACTTCTGGGCTAAACAGCTGTCTCAACAAAAACTGGACCCTAGTCCCTGTCTATCCTATGACTACAATAAGAATAGTCTTTGGGCATTTGACAACAGAGTTGAATGGAGCAGTTACCAACAAAAAGAGACATTGCACAAAGCACAACAGAATACTAATGTAACATATGTCTATTACCAGGGCCGCCACTAGAAATTTTGGGGCCCCTGACTTAACCATTGATCAGGCCCCCCCCCCCCTCCTTTGACATGTGCAATTTTTTACCAAGTGACTAAAACGTATATGCACTTTATTCTTAAGTGTCTATTTAAACTTGGAAATGTTGTAAAGGTAGTAACATACAAACACACACACACAGACACTCATACACTGAAACACACACACATAAAAATTCACATATAGACACTCTAGCAGACACGCAAAGAAACACACAAACACACTCAGACACAGACACCCAAACAGACAATCAGCACTTGTTTACATTGACCTGACAAGTAATGAGGTAAACTACAGTTTTGTAAAAAAAAAAGGAGATTTAGAAAATAAAATATGGAGTTCTGATTATCTTTTTGTAAAGGAAGATGCCAACTAAATGATGACAACAGCATGCAGTGGCTGAAAGGAAGGGCCCTGAACTGCCTAAACAAGAATTTAAAGTTTAAATGGTGGATTAGTGACTTCTGGAAAGGTCTCGTTAGTCTCAAAGTCTGTAGAAAGATGTGAATAATCAGTAGTAAGGTCAAAATGTCCTAAAAATGAACAGACAATGGACACACACACACAAACTCAAACTTGCACATACACCCAAGGAAACACCGACAGTGACAGCCTCAGAAAACACACAAAGACATACACACACACAGAGACACCCACAGAAAACACACAAAGACATACACACACAGAGAGACAACCACATAAAACACGGAAAAACATACATACCCACACCCTCACTGAGACATCCACAGAAAACACACAAAGACATACACACACCCTCACAGAGACACCCGCAGAAAACACACACCCCACAGAGACATCCACAGAAAATACAGACATACATACATATATACACACACACACACCCTCACAGAGACATCCACAGAAAACACAGACAAACACACCCACCCTCACAGATGCATCCAGAGAAAATACACAAAGACAAACATACACACACCCTCACAGAGACACCCATAGAAAAAGCTCAAAGACATATGCACACACCCTCACAGACATCCACAGAAAATGCACAAATACATACACACCCACTCTCACAGAGAGACCCACAGAAAAAAATATATACACACTCATAGAGACACAAACCAAAGCACAAAGACATAAACACAGACACCCACAGAAACACTCACAGGAGGAAACATTTATGCACCTTGCATCCCCTAAATCAACAGTGTGTGACATGCATGATAAAAAAATTGCAGAAATTAAGAGATCACTTTTTAAAGAATCATATTTGTAAATATGCAAACAAAAATAATTCTGTGAATTCAAAATTGTACATTAATGATCTGGGTAGATGGCTAGATGAAGAAAAGTACTTTTAAAAGGTTGACATATGTTTGCTTGTTTTTTCCCCATTTTCCCCAACCAAAAGCACCACTTCAAACATAGTGTACAAATGTTCCCATCTGTCAGCTGTTCTTATGGATTTTGAAAATGCTGTACTCTATATGGTCTTGGTGGAACCATAAGCTGTGGTACTCATACCATTAGATCTGGTTAAATGCAGGATTTAGGCTTGTTGGTATGTATTTCAAAATTAAGTCAGCTGTAGTGTAAACTGAACAGTTTTAAGTTAACCTGTCTCATTTCAAACACTGAGCAATCGTAGTCTGAGAGTATAACATTTTATGCAGATGTAAAAATCTTAGATAAAATGCCTCCTTGCATCTGGAAAGTCCTTGCATAAAGGGGCAGTAAACTGGAATGTAATATATATATAGTACCCACTGGTGGCTGCCAAAATTTTTTTTTTTTAGTTCTTGCCTTATGGGGCCCCCTGGCCCATTGGGCCCCTGGCAGGAGTCACCCCTTTCACCCCTGATGGCGGCCCTGTCTATTACTCAAAGTATGTGATTGTCTGTGCAGCAATGTAACTGAATAGGTAGGAAGTAATACATCAATAGGTCTTCTCTTAGCTGAGACTCTGTCAGGAGTATTGCAGTATATATCAAAGTAGTAAGACAAGTCTCAATTTGAGGATCCCCTACAACCTAATAAGCTGAAAAGAGATATGAATTGTGATGTCCCCTAAGGTATAAACTTTCTCTGAAACATAACAGCCAAAGCTTAGGAGATCAAAACAGGCATTTATATATAATATTATATATAATATTATATATATACCACTAGGACAGGTGTGCATGATGTTATTAAAGAACCAATCTGTGAAAGTTCACACTTATCTAAAGGGTTAACAACATACCCTCCCTGATTGGTCATTCACACCCTTATAAGGACCCTGACCAGCAGAGACCATTATCTCTGATGAAGCGCATGTGCCTATGCGCGAAACGCGTAAGATAGGAGCTTACCGTGTGTCTGATGAAGCCTGCTCCTAATAAACCTTGTTTATCCACTTTAAGACTCAGCTTTCCTTTTTCCACATTTATATATAATACCATTTTATATGGCTAAATCCCAATAAGAGCCTGTAGCTAATGGCTCTTATATACTTGCAAGACTAGTGAAAGTGATCTTTAACATTGCAAGGACTATGATACACTAAAAATAAATAATATGAGTTAAGCAAATACTATATGCACAGAACACAAATTAGTCAGCTCATAGGACAGGGAACACCAGCTGCGCTTCGGCATCTCATCTCCAGCATAGAACACATGGAGTGTTCAAATGCTTAAATCGGTTATTAATATAATAGGAGAAGGGACATTATGAACAATACATTCTTATTGTAATATAAGCAAGCTGCATCCTAACTTTAACGTGAAATATTACATCTAATACTGAGATGTTTAAGTAGGCAATTAGTACACAAAGAGTATTATAGGAATTATACAATACATTTTGCAGCTAAATATGACATAGCTTTACTGCGATTACCACTGTGTTTTCTGTATTATACCTTCAAAATATACCAACGGTGCAGACAAGAGACAAAACTCAGAATAAATCATTGATTAATATACAATAAAACCTTCACATATCCACTATGACTCTCAGATCAATCATCGCTGTACCCAGCAGAACCATATTAACTGATTCCACATCTCCATAGTGGATCATTCGATGATGATGTCCATAAGAGAAGAAATTGAAGCCTCTTGATCTCAATATCAGCCTTTCTGCTAATCACTTTTGCAGCTATTGGACATACCGAATATGGTCTGGACAAAATTTAGCATCCGCAGTTGGAGGCATGAAATCGAAGCTCTTCAGCTCTACCACTACGCCTTTATAGGTTTGCTGGAGTTGAAATGCCTCATCAAGTAAAGCGCAAAACTTTTTTTCAAAGTCCAGTAGGATTTGTTGTAGAGCGTATCTCTCTCATTGTCTCATTAGGTAGAAACATAACCAGCGTTGCAAATCTGGTTTGATAACACAGAATCTGGAATCCTAGGGGTATACGTGCGGGAAGCCAAAACAGCGCAATCAATCAAGCTCACAATATAGCCCTCATGGTCTGACCCTGTGCAGTTTAGCTGAAGAACATAGGTAGATGAATTATGTTTTTAACTCTCCGACTCCTCCAGAGCTTCTCAGGGCTGTGCAACTTAAAACATTAATGTATTGAGTAAAATGTAGTAAATAACCCCTTAAATTCCAACAAAGTCCAAGAGCTCCCCATAAACACATCCAGCTGCAACAGCTATAGACCTTGCCCCCCAATGCAGTGGAAATTTTGATGACTAAACTCGCTTTGTGCACAGGGGCACAGTCATGCTGGAACAGGAGAAGGTTCCCCAAAGTGTTGCTACAAGTTGGAAGCACCCAATGGTCTAAAATATCTTCATATCCTTTAGCATTAAGATGGCCCTTCACTGAAACTAAAGGGCCTAGTCCAAATCCTGAGAAACAGTTCTAAACCATTATTTCTCCTCCACCAAACTTTACAGCAGGCACAAAGCATTCCTGTTGCCAAGCGTTCTACTGGCATACGCCCCATGCCTTTATTTTTCCTTTAGACTGCTAGATAGTGAAGCATAAGTCATTACTTCAGAGAACACTTTTCCACTACTCCAGAGTACAGTGTGTTGATATGAGGCTTGTGTACACTGCTCAGCCATGGAAAACCATGTCATGAAACTCCTGATGAACTTTTCTTGTGCTGATATGGCTTCGAGATGCAGTATGGAATTCTGTAGTGAGTGATGCAACAGATTATATAGGTGATTTTTATATGTTACATACTTAAAGGGACATGAAACCCAATTTTGTGTTCTTTCATGATTCAGATAGAGCATGTGGTTTTAATCAGCTTTCTAATTTGCTTCTATTTAATTTGTTTTGTTCTCTTGGTATCTTTTGTTAGAGAGGATACCTAGGCAGTATATAGGCCTCATGCTATTGGTTCACCCAATGCATTAACTATCTCCCAGTTATGCATTGCTGCTCCTTTAACAAAGGATACCAAGAGAAAGAAGCAAATTGGATAACAGAAGTAATTTGGAAAATTGTTTAAAATCGCATGCTCTATCTAAATCATGAAGAAAAAATGTGGGATTTTTATGTCCCTTTTAGCACTCAGCGGCATCTGTGCATTTGTGTGGGCTACCACTTTGTGACTGGGCCATTGTTGCTGCTAGATGCTTCCACTTCACAATAATAGCACTTACAGTTGATCGGGGCAGATCTAGTAGGACAGTAATTTTGCAAACTGACTTGTGGCAAAGGTAGCATCCTATCACACTGTCATGTTTAAAGTCATGAGTTTGTCAGTAGAACCCATTCTACTGCCAGTGTATGTCTATGGAGACTTCATGCCTATGTGCTGGATTTTATGTATCTGTTAGCAATAGCTGAACCACATGAAATTGATAATTAGCAGGGGTGTCCACATACTTTTGGCCATATAGTATATGCAGTGGTGGTTCTATAGGGATGCTGGGGGAGGTGCTATGCTCCTCCCTAAAAAACTTGTAGCACCCCATTAGCACTCAATATATTATGTTCACCACCTTTGTTAGTCTCCCCAATTAGTTCTAAAACTGCCACTGAGTGTATGTTGATAGGGAGTGTGTATTGAGTTTGGAAGTTATGTTAGTAAACTAATTTGATTGTACTATAGACTGGATCCAATTTGGATATTATGCTAGCTTGATTTCTGAACACTGCTATGTTAAAGTTAACAGGTTACAACAACCACACTGCAGGCTATTTCTTTATTTTTTTAAAAGTTTTTAAAGTTTTACAAAAATGAACAAACATAGAAAAAGACTTGTACAGTGCCAGTGTTTGAGGCACACTTATATATATATATATATATA